>NC_091365.1:22218865-22518865 GCF_038502225.1 Cherax quadricarinatus | reverse complement strand
GCAGCTCACAAGACTGTCATTCCCATTAGCCCCCTTGGGGCGGGGATGGCAGACCAGAGAGGCCTAGCTTGTGGCTAGGCCTGGGGACAGTTGGTCCCAAAGATGAGGGGGTACTTGTGCCTCCTCCCATGGGAGATTTAGGTCTCAGACACTCCCTAAAGAGGGAGCCAAGGCCGGGCCACCACTTGGAAAAGGCCCGGGCCGGGAGAATACCGGCAAATCTTTAATAATAATAATAATAATAAGCTACACGGATAACTATGTAAGCACAGGCTGCAGAGGTTCCACTCATGACCACCACCTAACTGACCTTATACTGTCACATATCCTATATTTCAAATATGTTACAAAAACAAACACAACCCTCTCCAGGTACTAACTCCTAATACATTATCACTGCTCGCAACTACAATGTAGTTACCACCTACTATCATGTCGTAATGTCCGCCTACCTAGAAGCGCATACCCTACCAATAACAACAATAACAAATGAAATGCCACAGAAGGCCGCAGTACTTGTAAGCCCAATGCTACGTATAATAAAATGCACATACAGATATTCGATAATATAACATGTTACGAGACACAATACAATGTTACGAGAAAATTAACCTAAAATAACAAATCTCACCCTTAAAACCTTATTTACTCACCTCACGCTTTTACACACCCATTCCATAATTATTATAAAGAAACCCAATATACAATGCATCCTCTCAAGTCATTTACAACATCCTACTGCCAGCTACACCTACAATGGTTACTTCAACATACCTATTTACACACTGCAAGCTCGTCCATCCGATTTTACCAATACAGCACACCCATAAAGAAACAGTTACACTGTGCCATAACATATGAGCTAACTTCCTATGCACCCCACTCCCTGCCCTCACCCCAACCACTCCCCTTCCCTCACAAGAACCCCCAACTACTCCCAAAAGACCAACTCCTCCACACTACCTCCCCAAGAACCTCATAACCCCACCGACCCCACCACTCTCACCATTCCCTGTAACCACCCACCCCACCCAGAGCTCGTACCCACAAGGAACGGGCTGTCCCCCCGGGCACAGCACCAATATTCCCCCTATGCTGATGTCCCCATAACCACCCGGGAAGCTTAAACCCCACTTACTCCCATACACGACCTTATTTCTACACATGGTTCTATAAATCTTCGCCCCTAGTATACAAACACCGTTTTTCCAAATCATCTCCTCCCTCCCGATACATCCACATGATAAAAATATAATCAACAACTACGTACGCTGCCGCCCCGCCTCTATCTCCGGCGCCCCAACCACATCCAAGCTGAGCGCCCTCAAAACAGAGGTCCTCCCCCCCATCACCGAATTTAAAACACAGGCTGCAGGCCTGGTCCAACATTTGGCTCCTGGAGTTCAACCCCACTAAGTACAAAGTCATGAAGATTGGGGAAGGGCACAGAAGACCACAGACGGAGTACAGTCTAGGTGGCCAGAGACTACAAACTTTACTCAAGGAAAAAGATCTTGGGGTGAGTATAACACCAGGCACATCTCCTGAGATGCACATCAACCAAATAACTGCTGCAGCATATGGGCGCCTAGCAAACCTAAGAACAGCATTCCGACATCTTAATAAGGAATCGTTCAGGACCCTGTACACCGTGTACGTTAGGCCCAGTTTGGAACCCACATCTAGCCAAGCACATAGAGAAACTAGAGAAAGTGCAAAGGTTTACATCAAGACTAGTTCCAGAGCTAAGGGGTATGTCCTACGAGGAGAGGTTAAGGGAAATCGACCTGACGACACTAGAGGACAGGAGAGATAGAGGGGACATGATAACGACATATAAAATACTGAGAGGAATTGACAAGGTGGACAGAGACAGAATATTCCAGAGATGGGACACAGCAACAAGTGGACACAGTTGGAAGTTGAAGACTCAGATGAATCAGAGATGTCAGGAAGTATTTCTTCAGTCACATAGTAGTCAGGAAGTGAAATAGTTTGGGAAGCGATGTAGTGGAGGCAGGATCCATTCATAGCTTTAAGCAGAGGTATGATAAATCGCATGGTGCAGGGAGAGTGACCCAGTAGCGGCCAGTGAAGAGGCGGGGCCAAGAGCTGTGAATTGACCCATGCAACCACAACTAGGTGAGTACAGCTAGGTGAGTACGGCTAGGTGAGTACAAGCGAACCATCCACTTACCTCGTCATCTTCACAGAATCTACAGACTCCAGCCTCCACCATCCTCTTATTCCCTAACACCACACCCAACGGCAAGATTCCATGTAAGAAACTGAACATCACCTCACATTCCATAGGCTGTAACCTTAAGTTCATAAACCTTCTCCAAATCCTTCCCCAATCATACACAGGGTATAGTACCACCACCAGGACCCGTTCATATCCCAATAATGCCCAATTCAGCTCCCTAACTGCCATCATCACCTTCAACAACTGCTCACATTCACGAAAATCGCCAACCCGAAAAGTCTTTCAAAGCACTTCATACACCTTCTAAAGGCACCTATGTTTCAAGGCTCCAGAACACATCACCACTCTCTTAACATACATGCATTTCACACATTTACGAAGGTCAAACAACCCTTATCCCTCCTGTCTCACTGGCAACATAATCACCTCCCTCCTCAGCCAGTCATACCTGGAAGACCTTAAGAATCGAAACACCCTAGCTTGAATTCTACCTATTACCTTCCTATTGAGAGGGTAAACGTTAGCAACATGCCACACCTTACTGTACAGGAGGACATTGACCATGATAGCCATCTGCACCATTGATAAATGATACGGTCTCATCCCCTGCAATCTATTCACCACAATATTCTCCACTCTCTCCGAATTAACCTCCCTCGCCACATCTCGATCTCCCGCATACACTATCCCACAAATCTTTAACGATTGATCCACATTTGTTACTACGAGTAATCGCATACCTCATAGCTCACCCACTCATTCAACCTTTGATTTACCCACGTTTACTGTCATACCTGTCGCCCTACCATACATCTCAACTACCCCTCCCAGCATGCCCAGCTTCGTATATTTGATAACCAATATCGTTGTGTCGTCAACATATCAAACAATCTCCGGGTAAACCCTACCACCCCCACCCACGATGCTACCGAAAACCCTTTCCTGCACCAACCTATAAAAAGGATGCTGTACATATGCAAAAAGCATCTGAGACAGTGGGCACCCCTGCCTTGAACTCCTCCCCATGTCCACAACACCACTCAATCTACCATTAATCTGAACCCTAGCCTTAGCCCCTCCGAGCAACGTGTCAACCCCCCCTCCACTATTTTATCCCTGAACCACTGCCTAAGGAGAATGCTTTTCATGGAGTCCCTTTCAACTGAGTCATATGCCCCCCTACCAGTCGAGGTCTAATAAAGCCTCCTTTCTCCCCCTCGGACTCATGTCTCCCACAAAATCATCAACAATGGAGTGTCCAGAAAGCACTGACCTACCTGCAAGGCCATAGTGCCAACACCTTGGCAAACAATTTATAGTCAGCACACAACAGTGAAATCGCTTTATAATCCTAAAGACTCCTCTGCCTCTCCCCCTCCAGCACGAGTAAGTAAGACCTATGTCTATGTTAGACAGGTCTTACTAGTCTATGCTAGGCAGGTCTTACTCGTCTATGCTACGGAGGTCTTACTAGTCTATGCTAGGCAGGTCTTACCAATCTATGCTAGGCAGTGCTTACTTGTCTATGCTAGGCAGGTCTTACTCGTCTATGCTAGGGAGGTCTTACTAGTCTATGCTAGGCAGGGCTTACTATTGTATGCTAGGCAGGTCTTACCAGTCTATACTTGGCAGGTCTTACTAGTCTATGCTAGGCAGGTCTTACTAGTCTGTGCTAGGCAGGTCTTACTGGTCTATGCTAGGGCAGATCTTACCAGTCTATGCAAGGCAGGAGTTACTGGTCTATGCTAGGCAGGACTTGCTAGTCTATGCTAGGCAGGTCTTACTAGTCTATGCTAGGCACGTCTTACTATCTATGCTAGGCAGATCTTACTAGACTGTGCTAAGCAGGTCTTACTAATCTATGCTAGGCAGGTGTTACTAGACTATGCTAGGCAGGTCTTACTAGTCTATGCTAGGCAGGATTTACTCGTCTAAGCTAGGCACGCCTTATTCGTCTATGCTAGGCAGGTCTTACTATTCTATGCTAGGCAGGTCTTACTAGTCTGTGCTAGGTAGGTCTTACTAGTCTATCTTAGGCAGGTCTTACTCGTCTATGCTAGGTAGGTCTTACTAGTCAATCTTAGGCAGGTCTTACTCGTCTATGCTAGGCAGGTCTTACTAGTCTATGCTAGGTAGGTCTTACTAGTCTATACTTGGCAGGTCTTACTAGTCTATATTAGGTAGGACTTACTCGTCTATACTAGGCAGGACTTACTCGTCTATGCAAGGCAGGTCTTACTAGTCAATGCTAGGCAGATCTTGTCAGTCTATGCTAGGCAGTGCTTACTAGTCTATACTAGGCAGGTCTTATTAGTCAATGCTAGACAGGTCTTACTCGTCGATGCTAGGCAGGTGTTGCTAGTCTATGCTAGGCAGGTCTTACTAGTCTATGCTAGGCAGATCTTACCAGTCTATGCTAGGCAGTGCTTACTAGTCTATGCTAGGCAGGTCTTACTAGTCTATGCTAGGCAGATCTTACCAGTCTATGCTAGGCAGTGCTTACTAGTCTATGCTAGGCAGGTCTTACTAGTCTATGCTAGGCAGATCTTACCAGTCTATGCTAGGCAATGCTTACTAGTCTATGCTAGGCAGGTCTTTCTCGTCTATGCTAGGGAGGTCTTACTAGTCTATGCTAGGCAGGGCTTACTATTGTATGCTAGGCAGGTCTTACTAGTCTATACTAGGCAGGTTTTACTATTCTATGCTAGGCAGGTCTTACTAGTCTGTGCTAGGCAGGGCTTACTATTGTATGCTAGGCAGGTCTTACTGGTCTATGCTAGGCAGATCTTACCAGTCAATGCTAGGCAGGACTTACTGGTCTATGCTAGGCAGGACTTACTAGTCTATGCTAGGCAGGTCTTACTAATCTGTGCTACTCAGGTCTTACTAATCTATGCTAGGCAGGTCTTACTAATCTATGCTAGGCAGGGTTTACTAGTCTATACTAGGCAGGTCTTACTAGTCTATGCTAAGCAGGTCTTACTAGTCTATGCTACGTAGGTCTTACCAATCTATGCTAGGCAGTGCTTACTAGTCTATGCTAGGCAGGTCTTACTCGTCTATGATAGGGAGGTCTTACTAGTCTTTGCTAGGAAGGGCTTACTTTTGTATGCTAGGCAGGTCTTACTATTCTATACTAGGCAGGTCTTACTAGTCTATGCTAGACAGGTCTTACTAATCTATGCTAGGCAGGTCTTACCAATCTATGCTAGGCAGTGCTTACTAGTCTATGCTAGGCAGGTCTTACTCGTCTATGATAGGGAGGTCTTACTAGTCTATGCTAGGAAGGGCTTACTTTTGTATGCTAGGCAGGTCTTACTATTCTGTACTAGGCAGGTCTTACTATTCTGTACTAGGCAGGTCTTACTAGTCTATGCTAGGCAGGTCTTACTAGTCTATACTAGGCAGGTCTTACTAATCTATGCTAGGCAGGTCTTACTGGTCTATGCTAGGTAGGTCTTACCAATCTATGCTAGGCAGTGCTTACTAGTCTATGCTAGGCAGGTCTTACTCGTCTATGATAGGGATGTCTTACTAGTCTATGCTAGGAAGGGCTTACTTTTGTATGCTAGGCAGGTCTTACTATTCTATACTAGGCAGGTCTTACTAGTCTATGCTAGGCAGGTCTTACTAGTCTATACTAGGCAGGTCTTACTAATCTATGCTAGGCAGGTCTTACTTTTGTATGCTAGGCAGGTCTTACTCGTCTATGCTAGAGATGTCTTGCTAGTCTATGCTAGGCATGGCTTACTTTTGTATGCTAGGCAGGTCTTACTATTCTATACTAGGCAGGTCTTACTAGTCTATGCTAGGCAGGTCTTACTAATCTATGCTAGGCAGGTCTTACCAATCTATGCTAGGCAGTGCTTACTAGTCTATGCTAGGCAGGTCTTACTCGTCTATGATAGGGAGGTCTTACTAGTCTATGCTAGGAAGGGCTTACTTTTGTATGCTAGGCAGGTCTTACTATTCTGTACTAGGCAGGTCTTACTAGTCTATGCTAGGCAGGTCTTACTAGTCTATACTAGGCAGGTCTTACTAATCTATGCTAGGCAGGTCTTACTGGTCTATGCTAGGTAGGTCTTACCAATCTATGCTAGGCATTGCTTACTAGTCTATGCTAGGCAGGTCTTACTCGTCTATGATAGGGATGTCTTACTAGTCTATGCTAGGAAGGGCTTACTTTTGTATGCTAGGCAGGTCTTACTATTCTATACTAGGCAGGTCTTACTAGTCTATGCTAGGCAGGTCTTACTAGTCTATACTAGGCAGGTCTTACTAATCTATGCTAGGCAGGTCTTACTTTTGTATGCTAGGCAGGTCTTACTCGTCTATGCTAGAGATGTCTTGCTAGTCTATGCTAGGCATGGCTTACTTTTGTATGCTAGGCAGGTCTTACTATTCTATACTAGGCAGGTCTTGCTAGTCTATGCTAGGCAGGTCTTACTAATCTATGCTAGGCAGGTCTTACCAATCTATGCTAGGCAGTGCTTGCTAGTCTATACTAGGTAGGTCTTACTAGTCTATGTTAGGCAGATCTTACTAGTCTGTGCTAGGCAGGTCTTGCTCGTCTATGCTAGGCAGGTCTTACTAGGCTATGCTAGGCAGATCTTACTCGTCTATGCTAGGCAGATCTTACTAGTCTATGCTAGGCAGATCTTACTAGTCTGTGCTAGGCAGGTCTTACTAGTCTGTACTAGGCAGGTCGTCCTAGACTATGCTAGGCAGGACTTACTCGTCTATGCTAGGCAGGTCTTACTACTCTATGCTAGGCACGTCTTACAAGTCTATGCTAGGCAGGCCTTACTAGTCTGTTCTAGGCAGATCTTACTAATATATGCTAGGCAGGACTTACTAGTCTGTGCTTCCATCCATTACTACTCATTTTCATCAATTTCAGAGCCTAGCAAAGGGCCTCAAACACTCGTTCTTGTTGTCAGTTTGCTACAAATTAGTGTAAACATTAAAGATTGCTCTGTTTAAATATACTTATTCACTAAAAATGTTCTTTCCTTAAAACAGGGAATTAACGTAAGTTCTACATATTCATACATAAATCTTGTTGTATATATCTCTTAAGAAACAGCGTGAATGACTTACCTGTGTTTGACTGGATATCCTACGAAAGTCATGCAGACGACTACCATGCCGGGAAAGATGGCGCCTATGCAGGCTAGGCCAAATACGTATTTTTGGTATTTGCCAGAATGACCTAAAATATCACTTATTCCTTCGAAATCCATCGTCGATAACTGTTTCAATCTTCACTTTATATACTGTGAGATAATTGTCTCTTAATCGTGAAATTACAAAAATAAGTCTGGGAGGTTGGTCTGTTTGACCTTACATCTAGATGCTATGATCGGTAATTCTCCTTACGGTCCCTTGATTTGTATTCCCTGAAACGCAGGCGAGAGAGATACATGAAAATATACACTTAAAAAATCCTTGACGGATTAGTATCAAACTTGCACACGAAAATCACTCCCTATGAAAGGAAAAGTCTGGGCAGGAGATGCAACATTTCCCCAATGAAAATCAGGGGCGCCACGAGTACAGTGACAGACAACACAATAAGTGTCAGGAGCCCAAGACTGTTCATCTGCCTCCCAGCATACATAAGGGAGATTATCAATAGACCCCTGACTGTCTTCAAAAAGGTGCTGGACAGATACCTTAAGTCAGTACTTGACCAGTAGGACTGTGATTCGTACGTCAGTTTACGTGCGGCCAGCAGTAAGAGCCTGGTTGATCAGACCCTGATCCACCACGAGGCCTGATCTCAGACCAAGCCGCGGGGGCACTGACCCCCGAAATCCTCTCCAGGTATTCTCCAAGTGCTGGTGAAGAGATATTTTTCGAAAATTAAACTATCCTTTCCCCCCTTCTCTATGATCAAACTCGATTGCTTCTTATAATTCAAACACTGTATAGTCCCTGCCGATTTTAGATTTGACACTGAATAAAATATGGACAGACACTGAGGTAGGTACGTACAGAAGATACGTAAACCGTAGGGTATTCAAGCAAGTATACCATTCACCGCAATTGTTATCCTGTAATTGCAAAAATTATTGTTTCAATTAGCGGCACTGAAAATTATTGTAATACGGAAAATAAGAAGCTATGAGAAGGTAAATGTAGCAGAGGTGGTGGTCCATGCAGGCAGGTACTACTGTAATGAATAACAAACAGGTGAAGAACAACCTTTCTTGTGACAAATGTTCGCATTCTACTGAGTTTATTCAAACATTATTAAGGCCTACATAGAGAAACGTTGTCACAATAATTGATTTCTTTGCACATGTGTCTTTTTTCCACAGTCACAGACGCCGTATGAAGGCTCTCGTACTCTCACTCAACTATTTTCACTTACATATTTGTCTATCATAATTTCACCATTATCAATGCCAACAGTTGACTGCTGTTTCAAGGCCACCTATTCCAGTCGAACTTGTCCCACACAAAATATTCTGAACATTTCTAGCATCAGTTGGCAGATGTGTCAAGATTCTCCAACTTCCGTCCGTCAAGTGTTATCAGTAAATGTCTGGGATATATTATTAAGTTTTAATTAAATGATTTAGGTAACTGACAAGTTGATATGTGACACTCATGTTTAACTTTTCGACAGCCAGAGACTTCTTTAGTGCAGTACATTGAAAGGTGGAGTTGTGATAATCAGTCCCTCAGCCTAGAGTTGATGTCGTCAGTCCATCAGTCCTCATGAACTAACATATCGACTCCAGGCTGAGGGACTGATTACCTCAAACTAGCCCTCATCTTCCACCTTTCTCTGTATTTGACTGAAGACGTCATAGGTTGGGAAAACGTTTCCAGAAGATACCCAAATGCTGCACAAGTGTCTCGTTTATCACATTATTAAACGATCCTAAACTATGCTTTTATTAATAATAACTTTTTGTATAACTAACTGTTATGTTTGGCAGTACATATCTCTTGTAAGCAACCTCAGGAGTTATTTTATCTAACAAAATCCACTTATAGTGATAGGAATATTTGTTATCAGTGTTATCAAATCTTATAGCATCACTGACACATTATCTTTTCTCTCTTAAAGTCACGCAGCGCTGTATAGCCCTTGTGGCTTAGCGCTTCTTTTTGATTATAATAATAATAATAATAATAATAATAATAATAATAATAATAATAATAATAATAATAATAATAATAATAATAATCTCTTAAAGTCACAATCACTAAGCTCATATAATCAATGGCTTATAGTTATTTTCAATACGTTTAACAATGTGAACAGCTGTTTTTAGATATTTCTAGAAACACTATTAATGTTCTAAGGATTCTATGGTGAAATATTTTGTCAACATTAGTTGAGTGGAGGCTTGACAGTTAAGTCAGATTCACCATTTTCACAAATATAAACAAAACTTAATTCACGGGACGCCACTAAACAGTCACACACCGATGCAATATTCTTGAGAAATTTATCAAAGTTTTCTAAATATTTCAAGGGCCAATGTAATTCTGCGCTGAAATTAAACAGCAATGTAACTTTGGTAAAACTCACATATAACGCTGAATTTACCCAACCTGTCCATGTAGGTTAAGGACATAAATACAACCACTATCTTGTGACCTTACTCATTCCACGTGATATGAGATAACACACTACATAAAAATTCCACCTTTATATATATATAAATATATATATATATATATATATATATATATATATATATATATATATATATATATATATATATATATATATATATATATATATATATATATATATATATATATATATATATATATATATATATATGTATATATATATATATATATAGGAGAGCCCGGTGGCCTGGTGGCTAAAGCTCCCGCTTCACACACGGAGGGCCCGGGTTCGATTCCCGGCGGGTGGAAACATTCGACACGTTTCCTTACACCTGTTGTCCTGTTCACCTAGCAGCAAATAGGTACCTGGGTGTTAGTCGACTGGTGTGGGTCGCATCCTGGGGGACAAGATTAAGGACCCCAATGGAAATAAGTTAGACAGTCCTCGATGACGCACTGACTTTCTTGGGTTATCCTGGGTGGCTAACCCTCCGGGGTTAAAAATCCGAACGAAATCTTATCTTATCTTATCTTATCTTACATATATATATATATATATATATATATATATATATATATATATATATATATATATATGTGTGTGTGTGTGTGTGTGTGTGTGTGTGTGAGTGTGTATATATATACATGTTTGTGTGTGTGTGTGTATGAGTGTGTGTGTATGTGTACTCACCTAGTTGAGGTTGCGGGGGTCGAGTCCGAGCTCCTGGCCCCGCCTTTTCACTGATCGCTACTAGGTCACTCTCCCTGAGCCGTGAGCTTTATCATACCTCTGCTTAAAGCTATGTATGGATCCTGCCTCCACTACATCGCTTCCCAAACTGTTCCACTTACTGACTACTCTGTGGCTGAAGAAATACTTCCTAACATCCCTGTGATTCATCTGTGTCTTCAGCTTCCAACTGTGTCCCCTTGTTACTGTGTCCAATCTCTGGAACATCCTGTCTTTGTCCACCTTGTCAATTCCTCTCAGTATTTTGTATGTCGTTATCATGTCCCCCCTATCTCTCCTGTCCTCCAGTGTCGTCAGGTTGATTTCCCTTAACCTCTCCTCGTAGGACATACCTCTTAGCTCTGGGACTAGTCTTGTTGCAAACCTTTGCACTTTCTCTAGTTTCTTTACGTGCTTGGCTAGGTGTGGGTTCCAAACTGGTGCCGCATACTCCAATATGGGCCTAACGTATACGGTGTACAGGGTCCTGAACGATTCCTTATTAAGATGTCGGAATGCTGTTCTGAGGTTTGCTAGGCGCCCATATGCTGCAGCAGTTATTTGGTTGATGTGCGCTTCAGGAGATGTGCCTGGTGTTATACTCACCCCAAGATCTTTTTCCTTGAGTGAGGTTTGTAGTCTCTGACCCCCTAGACTGTACTCCGTCTGCGGCCTTCTTTGCCCTTCCCCAATCTTCATGACTTTGCACTTGGTGGGATTGAACTCCAGGAGCCAATTGCTGGACCAGGTCTGCAGCCTGTCCAGATCCCTTTGTAGTTCTGCCTGGTCTTCGATCGAGTGTATTCTTCTCATCAACTTCACGTCATCTGCAAACAGGGACACCTCAGAGTCTATTCCTTCCGTCATGTCGTTCACAAATACCAGAAACAGCACTGGTCCTAGGACTGACCCCTGCGGGACCCCGCTGGTCACAGGTGCCCACTCTGACACCTCGCCACGTACCATGACTCGCTGCTGTCTTCCTGACAAGTATTCCCTGATCCATTGTAGTGCCTTCCCTGTTATCCCTGCTTGGTCCTCCAGTTTTTGCACCAATCTCTTGTGTGGAACTGTGTCAAACGCCTTCTTGCAGTCCAAGAAAATGCAATCCACCCACCCCTCTCTCTCTTGTCTTACTGCTGTCACCATGTCATAGAACTCCAGTAGGTTTGTGACACAGGATTTCCCGTCCCTGAAACCATGCTGGCTGCTGTTGATGAGATCATTCCTTTCTAGGTGTTCCACCACTCTTCTGATAATCTTCTCCATGATTTTGCATACTATACATGTCAGTGACACTGGTCTGTAGTTTAATGCTTCATGTCTGTCTCCTTTTTTAAAGATTGAGACTACATTTGCTGTCTTCCATGCCTCAGGCAATCTCCCTGTTTCGATAGATGTATTGAATATTGTTGTTAGGGGTACACATAGCGCCTCTGCTCCCTCTCTCAATACCCATGGGGAGATGTTATCTGGCCCCATTGCCTTTGAGGTATCTAGCTCACTCAGAAGCCTCTTCACTTCTTCCTCGGTTGTGTGCACTGTGTCCAGCACTTGGTGGTGTGCCCCACCTCTTCGTCTTTCTGGAGTCCCTTCTGTCTCCTCTGTGTGTGTGTGTGTGTGTCTTCGTGTTTGTCTTTGTGCGCGTGTGTGTGTGTGTGCGTGTGTGTGTGTGTGTGTGTGTGTGTGTGTGTGTGTGTGTGTGTGTGTGTGTGTGTGTGTGTGTGTGTGTGTGTGTGTGTGCGTACTCACCTAATTGTGGTTGCAGGGGTCGAGACTCAGCTCCTGGCCCCGCCTCTTCACTGATCGCTACTGGGTCCTCTCTCTCTCTGCTTCCTGAGCTTTGTCATACCTCTTCTTAAAACTATGTATGGTTCCTGCCTCTACTACTTCACTTGCTAGACTATTCCACTTGCTGACAACTCTATGACTGAAGAAATACTTCCTAACGTCCCTGTGACTCGTCTGAGTCTTCAGCTTCCAGTTGTGACCCCTTGTTCCTGTGTCCCCTCTCTGGAACATCCTATCTCTGTCCATCTTGTCTATTCCTCGCAGTATCTTGTATGTCGTTATCATGTCTCCCCTGACCCTTCTGTCCTCCAATGCCGTCAGTCCGATTTCCCTTAACCTTTCCTCATACGACAATCCCTTGAGCTCTGGGACTAGCCTTGTTGCAAACCTTTGTACTTTCTCTAACTTCTTGACGTGCTTGACCAGGTGTGGGTTCCAGACTGGTGCTGCATACTCTAGTATGGGCCTAACATACACAGTGTACAGTGTCTTGAACGATTCCTTATTAAGGTATCGGAACGCTATTCTCAGGTTTGCCAGGCGCCCGTATGCTGCAGCAGTTATTTGGTTGATGTGTGCCTCCGGTGATGTGCTCGGTGTTATGAGTGAGGTCTGTAGTCTTTGTCCACCTAGCCTATACTCTGTCTGCGGTCTTCTTTGCCCCTCCCCAATCTTCATGACTTTGCATTTGGCTGGATTGAATTCGAGAAGCCAGTTACTGGACCACATGTCCAGCCTGTCCAGGTCTCTTTGCAGTCCTGCCTCATCCTCGTCCGATTTAATTCTTCTCATCAACTTCAAATCATCTGCGAACAGGGACACTTCAGAGTCTATTCCTTCCATCATGTCGTTCACATATATCAAAAATAGCACTGGTCCTAGAACTGACCCCTGTGGGACCCCGCTCGTAACAGGCGCCCACTGTGATACCTCTTCACGTACCATGACTCGTTGCTGCGTCCCTGTCAGGTATTCCCTTATCCATTGCAGTGCCCTCCCTTTTACATGCGCCTGATCCTCCAGCTTCTGCAATAATCTCTTGTGGGGAACTGTGTCAAAGGCCTTCCTGCAGTCTAGGAAAACGCAATCTACCCAACCCTCTCTCTCGTGTCTTACTTCTGTTACCTTGTGTGTGTGTGTGTGTGTGTGTGTGTGTGTGTGTGTGTGTGTGTGTGTGTGTGTGTGTGTGTGTGTGTGTGTGTGTGTGTGTGTGTGTGTGGTTCAGAGAACCGACAAGTTAATAAATTAAACACATGTGCAACACTTGGTTGTCTTTAATGAGGAAACGTTTCGCCACACAGTGGCTTCATCAGTCCATACAAAAGAGAAAGGTGAAGAACAGGAGGAGCTTGTGGTAATCAGTCCCTCAGCCTTGAGTCGATGTAATCAGTCCATCAATCTTGAAATGAATACAGCATATGTGCGAAGAAGTGGCTTATATACTGTAGGTAAGTGAGGTGCAGCAGTTGATGAGAAATGGCATTACCAGCTAAGTTTAAATATAGGGAAACTTAACTTAGAAAGACAGCTCATCGCCTGCACAGCCGCCCCTGTAGACGAGGTCTTGAGAAGCTGTCGAAGTCATCTCTCAACGGGCGGTAAAGATTTATAATTTGTAAGATTATAAATTACCCCTAGGGGGTGTTATGTCAGCATATTTCATTCACTGATTGCTGACAAACTTACTCGTGTGGACTCAAAGGTCCGCATATCACCGGGGTTTATGATAAGTGACTAACTCACGATTTTATACTCAACTGAGCAGTCAATAGTAGCTCATCACAAGTTAGAACACTTACCTGGGTATATGTATCTGACCCATAATTATGCCTGGATATCTGTTGAATTGATTGAAGAATAGTGTTCTTTGAAGAATGTCGCACTACACTCTGTTGGATCGCAACACTCGTTGTTACACTGTTCATCAATAATTGTTCACACAATATCACTGAAGAAGCTGATCACACTTCTCTGTAAGTGTTTATTGTGTTTTGTGAGACACTTTGTTCACACTAACGCACAGATCGTTCTTTGTTGGTTATCCTGGCGTCAGTGTCACTCTCAGTAGAGTCAAAAGTAATCTGAAGATGCCACAACGCCCCACATCGTCACTGCCCCCAGCACAAAGGAAAAGCTGACCTAGTACTTTTGCTTCCTTGCCACTTCCTCGATGAAGCAAAGCAGAATGTTTGATTCTTGCTGTCTTAAGCATAGACAACAATGTCCACTATCTTTACTATGGTAATAAAGTGGGAGCAGGATTTTCCCTAAATGTCCTGCTAAGGTAAGAGATGTACTGTCTCTTATTAAAATACACTCTGCAACACTGGACTGCAAGGAGCAACGGTC
The DNA here is from genome assembly GCF_038502225.1 of Cherax quadricarinatus. Lineage (NCBI taxonomy): Eukaryota > Metazoa > Arthropoda > Malacostraca > Decapoda > Parastacidae > Cherax > Cherax quadricarinatus. The sequence continues at coordinate 22,504,193 of NC_091365.1, read as the reverse complement.
GCTTGACCACAGGTAGTATACTGGTACTGCATCTGGGATCAATTACTCGCTGTAGCAGTAAACAAGATATTTGCCCCTTCTGAGAGGGCTGGGCCCCTCAGGGCTGAAATGGGCTGAAGGGGCTGAAGGGGCTGAAGGGGGCTGATACCCCCCTCCTGGAGAAAATTTCTCCACAGCAGTCGTAGGTGGTATCACATTTGACAAATCCAGATGTGGAAGTAGGTATTGCCTGAAGGCTAGACAAGTGAAGAATTCACTGTATTAAGATCCCAAGATGTTGCTGAGTCTGACAGGAATGCAGAGAAATGGTTCGGAGAACCGACAAGTTGATAAATTAGACATGTGTGCAGCACTTGTGTACCTTTAATGAGGAAACGTTTGGCCACACAGTGGCTTCATCAGTCCATAAAAAAGAGAGCATTGAAGAACAAGAGGAGTTTGAGGTAATCAGTCCCTCAGCCTTGAGTCGAGGGAATTCTTCACTTGTCTAACCTTCAGGCAATACCTACTTCCACATTGGGATTTGTCAAATGTAATACTACCTACGACTGCTGCACCTCACCTGTCCACAGTATATAAGCCACTTCTCCGCACTTATGATGTATTCTTTTCAAGATTGATGGATTGACCACAGCTAGTCAAGGCTGAGGGACTGATTACCACAAGTTCCTCCTGTTCTTCACCTTTCTCCTTTGTACGGACTTATGTTCTTATATTCTTATTAAAGATACCAAAGTGTTGAACATGTGTCTAATTTATCGCATACACAATACATATATATATATATATATATATATATATATATATATATATATATATATATATATATATATATATATATATATATATATATATGTCGTGCCGAATAGGCAGAACTTGCGATCTTGGCTTAAATAGCAACGCTCATCTTGCCATATAGGACAAGTGAAAATTTGTGTATGCAATAATTTCGCCAAAATCATTCTGAACCTAATGAAAAAAATATATTTCACTGCGTTTGTTTAGTATTAAATTATTGTATGCAAATCTAAAATATATATAGTTAGGTTAGGCTAAAATAAATTGTTCTTGTTATAATAAGGTTAGGTAAGTTTTCTAAGATTCTTTTGGTGCAAAATTAAACGTTTTTACATTAACATTAATGAAAAAAATATATCTTTAAACGTATAAGAGAAAATTTTAGAAAGGACTTAATTTTAAATGAGTTCTTGCTAATTGACCAGTTTTACATATTCGGCACGATATATATATATATATATATATATATATATATATATATATATATATATATATATATATATATATATATATATATATATATATATATATATATATATATATATATATATATATATATATATATATATATATCATTTACTGTTACAAAAAATGCGATTCTAAAAGCTTAGAGATCTCCAGTGAATACTAAAAAGAACTGCCCTTCTAGCATCCAGCCTGTTACTGTGTTTTCTTAACAATTAGTCAGTATCCTTGTCCAATTGTCCATTAGAATTCAGTAAGAATAAATAGTGCTTCAGGATTACAACTGGTAGGCTACTAACTAGAGAAATTAAAATTTAATAAATTTATTAATTTAGTTGTCTAGGCGTATATCAAATTAAATTAAATTAAATTAATCACAATAATCAAAATAATATTAATCACTTCTCTCGTTTACAGTATTATTGTGCTGAAAGCACATACCACATTTATAATTCTTAAGTACCGTCTGGTACATTAACATTTAATAAGATATTACAAATATGTACAAGTTTGTATGTATGTGTATAAGTGCTCTAAATAGTTTGCTATGTCTCACGACTCGACTAGACTTAACCAGTGACTGAAAAAGTCCTCTCATAAACTAACTTCTTGACCAACTGGCAGTCAGAACAGTCTTCTTGAACAATAAAAAGAATGCTAAGCCCAATAGCAATATAACAAGCAACTGCGACACAGAATCAGGAACAAGGAGATAATATAACGACACTAAGTAGGGACCATCAGCAGATCCTCCACAAAAGTCACACAACTCCCATACTACTGAATCTAAGTTCAGCATAAGAAAATACCCGACTCTGACAGTACACAGATACCAGTACAAGTTAGGTCAGGAGCTACAGCTCAGGACCTGAGTTACTCAGAGTGTCTATGCGACACACAACCTCAGTACAACGTCGAAAATCACTAAGTCTATACAATGTTCTGTGAACAGAGTCTCCAGAACTAACAACAATAATAATGAGACAGAGACGATATTCCAACAAGGGCCTATAAGGGAGATTTAGGCACTTCTTGTCTGGAATACGTCCAACCACCAAGCGAGTCTAGAGCAGACTGAATACTTCAGGCGAGGTGAGAACACCCCCCTCTATCACGTGATAGCTCCGTGGATGGTTGCTGCCCAGCAACAACGAGAAGCCGGCAGAGTAACGAGCCACAAGCGATAATTACAGTAGTTAGACAATCAAGACTAACTACGAGCACAAAATAATATGTTACATCCTACCTAACAAAAGTAAACTAAGTCAAATAATAATATAAAGCAACATATTCACGATTTAGCTATTATCGCAAATATAAGCAATATAAAATTATATGAAAAGGTAATATACATGTAATACATGTACATAATATACATTGCAACCCATTCAGGGGTTGCAACATTTACCAAACTGCAGCAGGACAGGACTCGACCCTAAGAACCTTGTACCGCCTCCAGAGACAGAACAATGTACTCATCACCTTACCACTACGCCACCGATAGTGATAAGGTGATGCGTGCATTGTTGTGTCTCTGGAGGCTGTACAAGGTTCGTAGGGTCGAGTCCTGGCCTGCTGCAGTTTGGTAAATGACTTAAAATCACTTGTTCCATGATTTCATTGCTATATATAATCTATATATATTAATATATATACATTAATATATATATATATATATATATATATATATATATATATATATATATATATATATATATATATAAGTAGTCGATTTTTCCACTGAGCGAGGAACTTCCGGTTTGGGCTTTCCACGGAGCGAGGAACTTCCGGTTTGGGCCTTCTACAGAGCGAGGACTTCCGGTTTAGACCTTCCACTGAGCGAGGTATCCGGTCTAGGACCAGCAGCTGGAGGGTCACCTTTTCACACCTAGGTGTTACTTCCGGTTTTGACCATGACCTCGCCCTCGAGACTACCTCACCCTTGACCCCCCAACCAATACCCCCGCCCACGACCCCCCCCCCCCTTCGCGACCCCCCGCCGTCGCGCCGCGCGCCCGCCCGCGCGCCCGCCCGCGCGCCCGCCCGCGCGCCCGCCCGCGCGCCCGCCCGCGCGCCCGCCCGCGCGCCCGCCCGCGCGCCCGCCCGCGCGCCCGCCCGCGCGCCCGCGCGCCCGCCCGCGCGCCCGCGCGCCCGCCCGCGCGCCCGCCCCGCCCGCGCGCCCGACCGCGCCCTTCGCGACCCCCGCCCGCGCCTTCTACTGCGCCTTCTGCAGCGTCATCCGGATCGCCCCCGCGCCTCGAATTTTTTTTTCTTATGATCTCCTTGGATCAAGGTTTTTGGATTCTCCCCCCTATGGGGTTTTCGAAATTCTCCATCTCCTTGGATCAAATTTTTGGGTACCCCTCCTTTCACCCCAAATTTTCTCGACAATACCATGACTCCATCTCCTCAGATCAAATTTTTAAGGTTCCCCCTCCCACTTTCACCCCAAATTTTCTCGATAATACAAGTTTTTGGATTCCCCCCCTATGGGGGTTTTGAATTTCTTATGATCACCTTGGATCAAATTTTTGGATTACCCCTCCCACTTTCACCCACCCCCAACCTCAAATTTTTCTCGATAATACCAAGTTTTTGGATTCCCTCCTATGGGGTTTTCGAAATTCCTCGGATCAAAGTTTTTGGAATCCCCCCTCTGGGGGTAAGCATTCAAAATAGACTCCTCCTATGGGGGCATGCTTACTACAGGTCTAAACATCTTCCCCTTATTATTTTAAAATGAACTAAAAGTTTCCGCTCATTAAGTCAAATGAACTAAGAAGGGTGTTTACTCGGCGGTCAGTGACGTCACGCGCACACAGGTTGAATCAGGTCGCCCCCTATGTCAGTGACGTCACGTGATGACCGCGCACACAGGTTGAATCTTGTCTACCCTTTTACCCACCCTCCCAAACCCTCACACTCCAACCAACACCTCACAATTTTCACTCATAACCCCCAATTTTTCTCGTTTTAACCCTTTTAGTTCATTAAAGTTAATAAGGGGACACATGCATCAGAAAGTCACCACATCGCTTACATCCACTTTCGTTAAATTCACTACTCACAATTTTACATATTACGAAGTTAAATACGCACTTTTACTTTGAACATCTTCAAAACACTCTCATAAATCATTTGAATACTCACAAAAAATACCTTTATACATTTCCAAACAACACTGAAATACTCCAAAAAACATCATTCGAACACCCCCAAATCACCTCTGAATACTCCCAGAACACCTTCATAAATACTCTTGCACATCATTTGAACACCTTCATAAGTACTCTCATAATCATTTGTACACCTTCAAAAAACACCTTTGAATACTCACATAAACACCCTTGAACACCTTCAAAACACCTTCAAAGCACTCTCATAATCATTTGAACACACTCAAAACACCTTTGAATAACCTCAAAACACCTTTGAACACCTTCAAAACACCCTTGAACACCTTCAAAACACCCTTGAACACCTTCAAAAACAACATTTGAACACACTCAAAACACCTTTGAACATTTCCAAAACACTATTTGAGTACTCCCAAATAAGATTTTACATCTCTAATTTATCTGCACTTTCATTAAATTACAACTCATCCCTCAGTCTCCAGACTAGGCATTTTCTCGTTTTTACCCTTTTAGTTCATTAAAGTTATTAAGGGGACACAATACATCAGAAAAAAAAAAGTCACAAAAACTAACTCAAACACTTTACTTTGAACACCCCCAAAAACACTCTCATAATCATTTGTACACCTTCAAAAAACACCTTTGAATACTCACATAAACACCCTTGAACACCTTCAAAACACCTTTGAATAACCTCAAAACACCTTTGAACACCTTCAAAACACCCTTGAACACCCTTGATCACCTTCAAAAAACAACATTTGAACACACTCAAAACACCTTTGAACACCTTTGAACATTTCCAAACAACACTGAAACACTTCCAAAAAACACAATTTGAGTACTCCCAATTACACCACTGATTACTACTAAAACACCGCTGAATTCAATCAAAACACCCTTCAACACCTTCAAACACCCTTGAACACCTTCAAAACACTCTTGAACACCTTCAAAAACACCTTTGAACATTTCCAAAACACTATTTGAGTACTCCCAATTACACCACTGAATACTACTAAAACACCGATGAATTCAATCAAAACACCCTTCAACACCTTCAAAACACCTTTGAACACCTTTGAACATTTCCAAAAAACACTCTCATAATCATTTGAACACACTCAAAACACCTTTGAATAACCTCAAAACACCTTTGAACACCTTCAAAACACCCTTGAACACCCTTGATCACCTTCAAAAAAAACAACATTTGAACACACTCAAAACACCTTTGAACACTTCCAAAAAACACAATTTGAGTACTCCCAATTACACCACTGAATACTACTAAAACACCGCTGAATTCAATCAAAACACCCTTCAACACCTTCAAAACACCTTTGAACACCTTTGAACATTTCCAAAACACTATTTGAGTACTCCCAATTACACCACTGATTACTACTAAAACTCCGCTGAATTCAATCAAAACACCCTTCATCACCTTCAAACACCCTTGAACACACTCAAAACACCCTTCAACACCTTCAAAACACCTTTGAACACCTTCAAAACACCTTTGAACACATTCAAAACACTCATAATCATTTGAACACACTCAAAACACCTTTTGAACACCTTTGAACACCTTCAAAACACCCTTGAACACCCTTGATCACCTTCAAAAAACAACAACATTTGAACACACTCAAAACACCTTTGAACACCTTTGAACATTTCCAAACAACACTGAAACACTTCCAAAAACACCATTTGAGTACTCCCAAATACACCACTGAATACTAAAACACCACTGAATACACTCAAAACCCCACCAAAATCACCATAAACTAAGATCAACACCCACATCCCACAACACCCACAACCCACAACACCCACAATTTTTTCTCGTTTTATCTAATTTCATCAGAAAAAGTCCCAACAACAACCCACTTATAACATTTTTTTTTCGGTATCTCTAGTTCGACAACAACACCCACAACACCCACATCCCAGAACACCCATGAACATTTCCAAAACACTATTTGAGTACTCCCAATTACACCACTGATTACTACTAAAACACCGCTGAATTCAATCAAAACACCCTTCAACACCTTCAAACACCCTTGAACACCTTCAAAACACTCTTGAACACTTTCAAAAACACCTTTGAACATTTCCAATCAACACTGAAACACTTCCAAAAAACACAATTTGAGTACTCCCTATTACACCACTGATTACTACTAAAACACCGCTGAATTCAATCAAAACACCCTTCAACACCTTCAAACACCCTTGAACACACTCAAAACACCCTTCAACACCTTCAAAACACCTTTGATCACCTTCAAAAACACCTTTGAATACATTCAAAAACACTCTCATAATCATTTGAACACACTCAAAACACCTTTGAATAACCTCAAAACACCTTTGAACACCTTCAAAACACCCTTGAACACCCTTGATCACCTTCAAAAAACAACATTTGAACACACTCAAAACACCTTTGAACACCTTTGAACATTTCCAAACAACACTGAAACACTTCCAAAAACACCATTTGAGTACTCCCATATACACCACTGAATACTAAAACACCACTGAATACACTCAAAACACCACCAAAATCACCATAAACTAAGATCAACACCCACATCCCACAACACCCACAACACCCACAATTTTTTCTCGTTTTATCTAATTTCATCAGAAAGTCACAACACCCACACCTCCCATTTTTTTTTTCTCGTTTTAACCCTTTTAGTTCATTAAAGTTAATAAGGGGCCACACTACATCAGAAAAAGTCACAAAAACAACCCACTTATAACGTCTTTTCGATATCTCTAGTTCGACAACAACACCCGCATCCCACATCACCCACATCCCACATCCCACACACACACACACACACACATCCCTAACCTAGCCTAACCTAACCTAACTTATCCTAACATAACCTAACCTAACCTAACCTAACCTAACCTAACTTATCCTAACCTAGCCTAACCTAACCTAACCTAACCTTACCTAACTTATCCTAACCTAACTTAACCTAGCCTAACCTAACCTAACTTAACCTAACCTAACCTAACCTAACCGAACCTACCCTAACCTAACCTTACCTAACATAACCTAACCTAGCCTAACCTAACCTAACCTAACTTAACCTAACCCAACCTAACCCAACCTAACCTAACCTAGCCTAACCTAACTTAACCTAACCTAACCTAACCTACCCTAACCTAACTTATCCTAACCTAACCTAACCTATCTTAACCTTACCTAACCTAACCTAGCCGAACCTATCCTAACCTAACCTAAAATATATTAGAACAATTCCAAAATACATTAGAGTACTCCAGAATTACTTTGAACGACTCCATTTTTTTTTTGGATATTTCCAAATTAGTTTTGAAAACTTTATCGTAAAATCGAACATTATTTTCTTGTTGGTAAACACACTCAATGGTAGAAATATTTACTCGATTTCCGAATAGAAACACTTTCCTTGCTCTGAGAGACTCATTGTGGGTCACCCCTTCCCCCCCATCACCACTGGGGTAATGCGGTTCACACCCAAGGTAGATTTAAGATAATCATGAACACCTGTGCCAACTCAGGACAGACAGACGCCATGAAATGCGGGTAACATCCAAGGTAGAAAATCATCTCTTTCCAGACCAACTGTCTATCCTAACCTAACCTAACCTAACCTAACCTAACCTAATTCCTAACCTAACCTAACCTCACCTAACCGTACCTAACCTAACTCCATCAATCACCTCTATCCTAACCTAACCTAACCTAACCTAACCCAACCTAACTCCATCAAACACCTCTATCCTAACCTAACCTAACCTATCCTAACCTAACTCCATCAAACACCTCGAATACTACCTAACTTAACCTAACCTAACCTTACCTAACCTACCGAACCTAACCTAACCTAACCTAACCTATCCTAACCTGTCCTAACCTAACCTAACCTAACCTAACCTAACCTAACTTATCCTAAGCTAACCTAACCTAATTTATCCTAACCTAACCTATCCTAACCTAACCTAAACACTGACTAACTTTGAACCAACTCTGAACACCACTGATCTTCTTCAAAAAATGCTCTGCACATCATTTGAACACCTTCAAAAAAAACACCATCAAACACCTCCGAATACTCCCAAAAAAAAAACACTACTGATTACTACCAAATCACCACTGAATACTACCAATCACCGTCAAAATCACCAGAAACTAAGTTTAACATCACCATCTAACATCCTTTTTATAGAAATCCCCTCAAATCACTATAACCAAGAACTCCCTCCCCATTTGGCGCATAAAAAAAAAAGCATGAACACAAACCTAATACGCAAACACTTAGTACATGATCACCATCAACTGAAAACATATCTTATACACACACATAATATAACACAATCACCAACTACAATCACCCATGTTCACTTACCTCAAAATCACTAATATCACAGAAAACAATCATTTTTATAAACATTTCACACACACACACACACACACAAAAAAAAAAAAAAAAAAAATAATATTTGACAATATCTAAGCGCACTCACCTCACTACCACCAACACACGATGTCTCACCTCACAGGACCGACGAGCTCACCTCCAGTGACGTCACACTCCCATTGTGTTACTTGGTGGTTGGTAACATCACACCTAACCCCCCTTGTTTCAACCTGTTGTACCCTACATTATCTAAGAACACTATATCCAAGACGATTACCAGATTTTATGATCCCCAACACCAAGATCACAGAAAACACACATTTTTATAATTATTCACACAAAAAATCACGATCACCAATTCCATATCATGTTTACCGTCATCTATCAACACTAATCACCAAGATCACCAAAAAAAAAATCTAAGATCATGCATCTCAAAACTACTATGATCACTGAAAACACTTATTTTTTAAACATTCGCACAAAAATAAGACATACACAAAAATACCACAACACTTCCACCAACATCTATAACATAACATGAGCACTATAACATATCACTATCACAAAAAAAATAATACACAAACACCCACATATTATACATTTCAATTGGAAATTTAAGACATGAGACATACTCACCAAATCTAAGACATTCACCTCCAACTAAGACATACACATCACCCCTAAAACTTCCTTCCTTATTCATTCCGTATATCTCCTAGAGCTGTTTTAACCCCGACGGTTCCACCACGACGTAGGAGCCAGAGTGTAGTAGGTGGTGTTGGAGTGGTGATGGTTCCTCTGGCTCCTACGTCGTGATGGAACCGTCGGGGTTAAAACAGCTCTAGGAGATATACGGAATGAATAAGGAAGGAAGTTTTAGGGGTGATGTGTATGTCTTAGTTGGAGGTGAATGTCTTAGATTTGGTGAGTATGTCTCATGTCTTAAATTTCCAATTGAAATGTATAATATGTGGGTGTTTGTGTATTATTTTTTTTGTGATAGTGATATGTTATAGTGCTCATGTTATGTTATAGATGTTGGTGGAAGTGTTGTGGTATTTTTGTGTATGTCTTATTTTTGTGCGAATGTTTAAAAAATAAGTGTTTTCAGTGATCATAGTAGTTTTGAGATGCATGATCTTAGATTTTTTTTTGGTCATCTTGGTGATTAGTGTTGATAGATGACGGTAAACATGATATGGAATTGGTGATCGTGATTTTTTGTGTGAATAATTATAAAAATGTGTGTTTTCTGTGATCTTGGTGTTGGGGATCATAAAATCTGGTAATCGTCTTGGATATAGTGTTCTTAGATAATGTAGGGTACAACAGGTTGAAACAAGGGGGGTTAGGTGTGATGTTACCAACCACCAAGTAACACAATGGGAGTGTGACGTCACTGGAGGTGAGCTCGTCGGTCCTGTGAGGTGAGACATCGTGTGTTGGTGGTAGTGAGGTGAGTGCGCTTAGATATTGTCAAATATTATTTTTTTTTTTTTTTTTTTTTTTGTGTGTGTGTGTGTGTGTGTGTGTGAAATGTTTATAAAAATGATTGTTTTCTGTGATATTAGTGATTTTGAGGTAAGTGAACATGGGTGATTGTAGTTGGTGATTGTGTTATATTATGTGTGTGTATAAGATATGTTTTCAGTTGATGGTGATCATGTACTAAGTGTTTGCGTATTAGGTTTGTGTTCATGCTTTTTTTTTATGCGCCAAATGGGGAGGGAGTTCTTGGTTATAGTGATTTGAGGGGATTTCTATAAAAAGGATGTTAGATGGTGATGTTAAACTTAGTTTCTGGTGATTTTGACGGTGATTGGTAGTATTCAGTGGTGATTTGGTAGTAATCAGTAGTGTTTTTTTTTTTGGGAGTATTCGGAGGTGTTTGATGGTGTTTTTTTTGAAGGTGTTCAAATGATGTGCAGAGCATTTTTTGAAGAAGATCAGTGGTGTTCAGAGTTGGTTCAAAGTTAGTCAGTGTTTAGGTTAGGTTAGGATAGGTTAGGTTAGGATAAGTTAGGTTAGGTTAGCTTAGGATAAGTTAGGTTAGGTTAGGTTAGGTTAGGACAGGTTAGGATAGGTTAGGTTAGGTTAGGTTAGGTTCGGTAGGTTAGGTAAGGTTAGGTTAGGTTAAGTTAGGTAGTATTCGAGGTGTTTGATGGAGTTAGGTTAGGATAGGTTAGGTTAGGTTAGGATAGAGGTGTTTGATGGAGTTAGGTTGGGTTAGGTTAGGTTAGGTTAGGTTAGGATAGAGGTGATTGATGGAGTTAGGTTAGGTACGGTTAGGTGAGGTTAGGTTAGGTTAGGAATTAGGTTAGGTTAGGTTAGGTTAGGTTAGGTTAGGATAGACAGTTGGTCTGGAAAGAGATGATTTTCTACCTTGGATGTTACCCGCATTTCATGGCGTCTGTCTGTCCTGAGTTGGCACAGGTGTTCATGATTATCTTAAATCTACCTTGGGTGTGAACCGCATTACCCCAGTGGTGATGGGGGGGAAGGGGTGACCCACAATGAGTCTCTCAGAGCAAGGAAAGTGTTTCTATTCGGAAATCGAGTAAATATTTCTACCATTGAGTGTGTTTACCAACAAGAAAATAATGTTCGATTTTACGATAAAGTTTTCAAAACTAATTTGGAAATATCCAAAAAAAAAATGGAGTCGTTCAAAGTAATTCTGGAGTACTCTAATGTATTTTGGAATTGTTCTAATATATTTTAGGTTAGGTTAGGATAGGTTCGGCTAGGTTAGGTTAGGTAAGGTTAAGATAGGTTAGGTTAGGTTAGGATAAGTTAGGTTAGGGTAGGTTAGGTTAGGTTAGGTTAAGTTAGGTTAGGCTAGGTTAGGTTAGGTTGGGTTAGGTTGGGTTAGGTTAAGTTAGGTTAGGTTAGGTTAGGCTAGGTTAGGTTATGTTAGGTAAGGTTAGGTTAGGGTAGGTTCGGTTAGGTTAGGTTAGGTTAGGTTAAGTTAGGTTAGGTTAGGCTAGGTTAAGTTAGGTTAGGATAAGTTAGGTAAGGTTAGGTTAGGTTAGGTTAGGCTAGGTTAGGATAAGTTAGGTTAGGTTAGGTTAGGTTAGGTTAGGTTATGTTAGGATAAGTTAGGTTAGGTTAGGCTAGGTTAGGGATGTGTGTGTGTGTGTGTGTGTGGGATGTGGGATGTGGGTGATGTGGGATGCGGGTGTTGTTGTCGAACTAGAGATATCGAAAAGACGTTATAAGTGGGTTGTTTTTGTGACTTTTTCTGATGTAGTGTGGCCCCTTATTAACTTTAATGAACTAAAAGGGTTAAAACGAGAAAAAAAAAATGGGAGGTGTGGGTGTTGTGACTTTCTGATGAAATTAGATAAAACGAGAAAAAATTGTGGGTGTTGTGGGTGTTGTGGGATGTGGGTGTTGATCTTAGTTTATGGTGATTTTGGTGGTGTTTTGAGTGTATTCAGTGGTGTTTTAGTATTCAGTGGTGTATATGGGAGTACTCAAATGGTGTTTTTGGAAGTGTTTCAGTGTTGTTTGGAAATGTTCAAAGGTGTTCAAAGGTGTTTTGAGTGTGTTCAAATGTTGTTTTTTGAAGGTGATCAAGGGTGTTCAAGGGTGTTTTGAAGGTGTTCAAAGGTGTTTTGAGGTTATTCAAAGGTGTTTTGAGTGTGTTCAAATGATTATGAGAGTGTTTTTGAATGTATTCAAAGGTGTTTTTGAAGGTGATCAAAGGTGTTTTGAAGGTGTTGAAGGGTGTTTTGAGTGTGTTCAAGGGTGTTTGAAGGTGTTGAAGGGTGTTTTGATTGAATTCAGCGGTGTTTTAGTAGTAATCAGTGGTGTAATAGGGAGTACTCAAATTGTGTTTTTTGGAAGTGTTTCAGTGTTGATTGGAAATGTTCAAAGGTGTTTTTGAAAGTGTTCAAGAGTGTTTTGAAGGTGTTCAAGGGTGTTTGAAGGTGTTGAAGGGTGTTTTGATTGAATTCAGCGGTGTTTTAGTAGTAATCAGTGGTGTAATTGGGAGTACTCAAATAGTGTTTTGGAAATGTTCATGGGTGTTCTGGGATGTGGGTGTTGTGGGTGTTGTTGTCGAACTAGAGATACCGAAAAAAAAATGTTATAAGTGGGTTGTTGTTGGGACTTTTTCTGATGAAATTAGATAAAACGAGAAAAAATTGTGGGTGTTGTGGGTTGTGGGTGTTGTGGGATGTGGGTGTTGATCTTAGTTTATGGTGATTTTGGTGGGGTTTTGAGTGTATTCAGTGGTGTTTTAGTATTCAGTGGTGTATTTGGGAGTACTCAAATGGTGTTTTTGGAAGTGTTTCAGTGTTGTTTGGAAATGTTCAAAGGTGTTCAAAGGTGTTTTGAGTGTGTTCAAATGTTGTTGTTTTTTGAAGGTGATCAAGGGTGTTCAAGGGTGTTTTGAAGGTGTTCAAAGGTGTTCAAAAGGTGTTTTGAGTGTGTTCAAATGATTATGAGTGTTTTGAATGTGTTCAAAGGTGTTTTGAAGGTGTTCAAAGGTGTTTTGAAGGTGTTGAAGGGTGTTTTGAGTGTGTTCAAGGGTGTTTGAAGGTGATGAAGGGTGTTTTGATTGAATTCAGCGGAGTTTTAGTAGTAATCAGTGGTGTAATTGGGAGTACTCAAATAGTGTTTTGGAAATGTTCAAAGGTGTTCAAAGGTGTTTTGAAGGTGTTGAAGGGTGTTTTGATTGAATTCAGCGGTGTTTTAGTAGTATTCAGTGGTGTAATTGGGAGTACTCAAATTGTGTTTTTTGGAAGTGTTCAAAGGTGTTTTGAGTGTGTTCAAATGTTGTTTTTTTTGAAGGTGATCAAGGGTGTTCAAGGGTGTTTTGAAGGTGTTCAAAGGTGTTTTGAGGTTATTCAAAGGTGTTTTGAGTGTGTTCAAATGATTATGAGAGTGTTTTTTGGAAATGTTCAAAGGTGTTCAAAGGTGTTTTGAAGGTGTTGAAGGGTGTTTTGATTGAATTCATCGGTGTTTTAGTAGTATTCAGTGGTGTAATTGGGAGTACTCAAATAGTGTTTTGGAAATGTTCAAAGGTGTTTTTGAAGGTGTTCAAGAGTGTTTTGAAGGTGTTCAAGGGTGTTTGAAGGTGTTGAAGGGTGTTTTGATTGAATTCAGCGGTGTTTTAGTAGTAATCAGTGGTGTAATTGGGAGTACTCAAATTGTGTTTTTTGGAAGTGTTTCAGTGTTGTTTGGAAATGTTCAAAGGTGTTCAAAGGTGTTTTGAGTGTGTTCAAATGTTGTTTTTTGAAGGTGATCAAGGGTGTTCAAGGGTGTTTTGAAGGTGTTCAAAGGTGTTTTGAGGTTATTCAAAGGTGTTTTGAAGGTGTTCAAGGGTGTTTATGTGAGTATTCAAAGGTGTTTTTTGAAGGTGTACAAATGATTATGAGAGTGTTTTTGGGGGTGTTCAAAGTAAAGTGTTTGAGTTAGTTTTTGTGACTTTTTTTTTCTGATGTATTGTGTCCCCTTAATAACTTTAATGAACTAAAAGGGTAAAAACGAGAAAATGCCTAGTCTGGAGACTGAGGGATGAGTTGTAATTTAATGAAAGTGCAGATAAATTAGAGATGTAAAATCTTATTTGGGAGTACTCAAATAGTGTTTTGGAAATGTTCAAAGGTGTTTTGAGTGTGTTCAAATGTTGTTTTTGAAGGTGTTCAAGGGTGTTTTGAAGGTGTTCAAGGGTGTTTTGAAGGTGTTCAAAGGTGTTTTGAGGTTATTCAAAGGTGTTTTGAGTGTGTTCAAATGATTATGAGAGTGCTTTGAAGGTGTTTTGAAGGTGTTCAAGGGTGTTTATGTGAGTATTCAAAGGTGTTTTTTGAAGGTGTACAAATGATTATGAGAGTACTTATGAAGGTGTTCAAATGATGTGCAAGAGTATTTATGAAGGTGTTCTGGGAGTATTCAGAGGTGATTTGGGGGTGTTCGAATGATGTTTTTTGGAGTATTTCAGTGTTGTTTGGAAATGTATAAAGGTATTTTTTGTGAGTATTCAAATGATTTATGAGAGTGTTTTGAAGATGTTCAAAGTAAAAGTGCGTATTTAACTTCGTAATATGTAAAATTGTGAGTAGTGAATTTAACGAAAGTGGATGTAAGCGATGTGGTGACTTTCTGATGCATGTGTCCCCTTATTAACTTTAATGAACTAAAAGGGTTAAAACGAGAAAAATTGGGGGTTATGAGTGAAAATTGTGAGGTGTTGGTTGGAGTGTGAGGGTTTGGGAGGGTGGGTAAAAGGGTAGACAAGATTCAACCTGTGTGCGCGGTCATCACGTGACGTCACTGACATAGGGGGCGACCTGATTCAACCTGTGTGCGCGTGACGTCACTGACCGCCGAGTAAACACCCTTCTTAGTTCATTTGACTTAATGAGCGGAAACTTTTAGTTCATTTTAAAATAATAAGGGGAAGATGTTTAGACCTGTAGTAAGCATGCCCCCATAGGAGGAGTCTATTTTGAATGCTTACCCCCAGAGGGGGGATTCCAAAAACTTTGATCCGAGGAATTTCGAAAACCCCATAGGAGGGAATCCAAAAACTTGGTATTATCGAGAAAAATTTGAGGTTGGGGGTGGGTGAAAGTGGGAGGGGTAATCCAAAAATTTGATCCAAGGTGATCATAAGAAATTCAAAACCCCCATAGGGGGGGAATCCAAAAACTTGTATTATCGAGAAATTTTTGGGATTGGGGGGGTGAAAGTGGGAGGGGGAACCTTAAAAATTTGATCTGAGGAGATGGAGTCAGGGTATTGTCGAGAAAATTTGGGGTGAAAGGAGGGGTACCCAAAAATTTGATCCAAGGAGATGGAGAATTTCGAAAACCCCATAGGGGGGGAGAATCCAAAAACCTTGATCCAAGGAGATCATAAGAAAAAAAAATTCGAGGCGCGGGGGCGATCCGGATGACGCTGCAGAAGGCGCAGTAGAAGGCACGGGCGGGGGTCGCGAAGGGCGCGGTCGGGCGCGCGGGCGGGGCGGGGCGCGCGGGCGGGCGCGCGGGCGCGCGGGCGGGCGCGCGGGCGCGCGGGCGGGCGCGCGGGCGGGCGCGCGGGCGGGCGCGCGGGCGGGCGCGCGGGCGGGCGCGCGGGCGGGCGCGCGGGCGGGCGCGCGGGCGGGCGCGCGGCGCGACGGCGGGGGGGTCGCGAAGGGGGGGGGGTCGTGGGCGGGGGTATTGGTTGGGGGGTCAAGGGTGAGGTAGTCTCGAGGGCGAGGTCATGGTCAAAACCGGAAGTAACACCTAGGTGTGAAAAGGTGACCCTCCAGCTGCTGGTCCTAGACCGGATACCTCGCTCAGTGGAAGGTCTAAACCGGAAGTCCTCGCTCTGTAGAAGGCCCAAACCGGAAGTTCCTCGCTCCGTGGAAAGCCCAAACCGGAAGTTCCTCGCTCAGTGGAAAAATCGACTACTTATATATATATATATATATATATCCATATATATATATATATATATATATATATATATATATATATATATATATATATATATATATATATACATATATATATATATATATATATATATATATATATATATATATATATATATATATATACTATTTTTTTATTATTATCACACTGGCCGATTCCCACCAAGGCAGGGTGACCCGAAAAAGAAAAACTTTCACCATCATTCACTCCATCACTGTCTTGCCAGAAGGGTGCTTTACACAACAGTTCTTAAACTGCAACATTAACACCCCTCCTTCAGAGAGCAGGCACTGTACTTCCCATCTCCAGGACTCAAGTCCGGCCTGCCGGTTTCCCTGAACCCCTTCATAAATGTTACTTTGCTCACACTCCAACAGCACGTCAAGTATTAAAAACTATTTGTCTCCATTCACGCCTATCAAACACGCTCACGCATGCCTGCTGGAAGTCCAAGCTCCTCGCACACAAAACCTCCTTTACCCCCTCCCTCCAACCTTTCCTAGGCCAACCCCTACCCCGCCTTCCTTCCACTACAGACTGATGCACTCTTGAAGTCACTCTGTTTGGCTCCATTCTCTCTACATGTCCGAACCACCTCAACAACCCTTCCTCAGCCCTCTGGACAACAGTTTTGGTAATCCCGCACCTCCTCCTAACTTCCAAACTACGAATTCTCTGCATTATATTCACACCACACATTGCCCTCAGACATGACATCTCCACTGCCTCCAGCCTTCTCCTCGCTGCAACATTCATCACCCATGCTTCACACCCATATAAGAGCGTTGGTAAAACTATACTCTCATACATTCCCCTCTTTGCCTCCAAGGACAAAGTTCTTTGTCTCCACAGACTCCTAAGTGCACCACTCACCCTTTTCCCTTCATCAATTCTATGATTCACCTCATCTTTCCTAGACCCATCCGCTGACACGTCCACTCCCAAATATCTGAATACATTCACCTCCTCCATACTCTCTCCCTCCAATCTGATATCTAATCTTTCATCACCTAATCTTTTTGTTATCCTCATAACCTTACTCTTTCCTGTATTCACTTTTAATTTTCTACTTTTGCACACCCTACCAAATTCATCCACCAATCTCTGCAACTTCTCTTCAGAATCTCCCAAGAACACAGTGTCATCAGAAAAGAGCAACTGTGACAACTCCCACTTTATGTGTGATTCTTTATCTTTTAACTCCACGCCTCTTGCCAAGACCCTCGCATTTACTTCTCTTACAACCCCATCTATAAATATATTAAACAACCACGGTGACATCACACATCCTTGTCTAAGGCCTACTTTTACTGGGAAATAATTTCTCTCTTTCCTACATACTCTAACTTGAGCCTCACTATATATATATATATATATATATATATATATATATATATATATATATATATATATATATATATATATATATATATATATATATATATATATATATCAGTCTACAGCAGGATTCGAACCTGCATACTCTGCATCGAAGAGTGCAGAACGTTTGCCACACAGCCAGACCACACTAGATTTGTGTACGGGCGCTTAGCCAAAGGTTGGTGGTGGACCCCATACCCAGATGAACTTGGCTTGTGATAATTCATTTCAACACGTCCTGCCTCATACAGTGAACTTCGAAAACGGTTTTGGAATGCGTTACAATTCGTACATAGCCCACAGTAGGAGTCGAACCTGCACTCTGCATTAAAGTACGAAGTAATTTTGAATTGAAAACCGTGAGATGTTGCCGACCAAAAAGCAAGAATTGATGCGATGTTGGGTGTGCAGCCGAGTGTTGCTACATCAACTACTCAACACCGGTATTGTCTACACTACTGAGTAGTTCTGTCTCTCCGCAGACATAGACATTTGACACCATATTGCTAATCTGCACTAGTACTATTGACGATTCCACACTAGTACAAAACCAGTCCTCTGAAGCCAGTGACGAATGATCAGCTGATCAAGACCGGGTCAGAATAGTGATTCTGACGAACAGAAAACCTACAGTAAATTGTTTGTTTTTTAACACTTCGGATGAGACAAACGAAGCCATAATCAACGTGTGGGAAAAGAATTATTAGAGTTTAGGACATCTTGTCAGTATCACCATACCAATTCTCCATAATAAATGTCTTCTTGCTTGCACGTTTACCGGGAGAGGTTTTCGGGGGTGAACGCCCCAGCGGCTCGGTCTGAGACCGAGACCGAGCCAAACATATTGTAGGGATTCATACGAATAATTAATGACGATTCGAAAAGAGGTGCGAGAGAGGAAGACTAACACAGTGAGAGGCAGCAAGTGACTGAACACACGACAATTGTGACCTTCAATCTAGAGACACTGTACCAGATGCTTGATGATCCACAAGATCACTGTCACCTACACCCGCCAAATGCATGAAGACAACGGTAATATAATAATAACAATAATAATAATAATAATAATAATAATAATAATAATAATAATAATAATAATAATAATAATTTTATTTTAGCATGATATTTGCTTGTACGAAGGAGTATAACAATTGGGTGTACATGCCAAAAGCCCCTTTATATGCAGAGAATTTCGGGCAAACTTAACAACTAACTTAAGATTAATAAGTCAATAACAGTACACTAACTGTACATACAGTCATTAAGTGAGTTACAAAGAATACAAAAAAAAACTGAATATTCTATCAATTAATGCTATATGGCTTTAATAAATTTGGAGGAGAAGAATTCCAATTTTGATTATTATCCTGGTTGGACACGATGGAATGATTAACAATTGATAGGATGACAGATATTGAGAGTAAATATATATTAATTATAATATTTTAAGTAAGTTCATGATATTGATCAAATGCATATACAGTTTTAACACATTTATTTATGATGGGTTGTGATATGTTAAAAAGTTGAGATGTTTCCTGACTGTAATAAAACAATGAGGGTTATGGTATTTTGTTTGCAAAGACGTTTCGCCCACACTGGTCTTTAAAAATTAATATAGTATATTGAAAATTATATAAAATACCGACAAGTTTATGAGGAAGACATGTTCAATAGTTGGGAATCTTCATTGCTGGAACGTTCCGCCTAGTGGTAGACTCTTCAGTCAAATTCAGGGGAGAATGTGTTGTTGGAAGCTGGAGCAGTAGTCAGTTATAGTTGATGTAATGAGTATATCAACCTTGGAGAAATAACTTAAGGTGGTCAGTCCCTCAGCATGAAGCAGACTTCAGCTGCATGGCCTGAAGCACACTTCAGCTGCATGGTCTGAAGCACACTTCAGCTGTATGGCCTGGAGCACACTTCAGCTGCATGGTCTGAAGCACATTTCAGCTGCATGGCCTGAAGCACATTTCAGCTGCATGGCCTGAAGCACATTTCAGCTGCATGGTCTGAAGCACACTTCAGCTGCATGGCCTGAAGCACACTTCAGCTGCATGGTCTGAAGCACACTTCAGCTGCATGGTCTGAAGCACACTTCAGCTCCATGGTCTGAAGCAGACTTCAGCTCCATGGTCTGAAGCAGACTTCAGCTCCATGGTCTGAAGCACACTTCAGCTGCATGGTCTGAAGCACACTTCAGCTGCATGGTCTGAAGCACACTTCAGCTGCATGGTCTGAAGCACACTTCAGCTCCATGGTCTGAAGCACACTTCAGCTGCATGGTCTGAAGCACACTTCAGCTGCATGGTCTGAAGCACACTTCAGCTGCATGGTCTGAAGCACACTTCAGCTGCATGGTCTGAAGCAGACTTCAGCTGCATGGCCTGAAGCAGACTTCAGCTCCATGGTCTGAAGCAGACTTCAGCTCCATGGTCTGAAGCAGACTTCAGCTCCATGGCCTGAAGCAGACTTCAGCTCCATGGTCTGAATCAGACTTCAGCTCCATGGTCTGAAGCAGACTTCAGCTCCATGGTCTGAAGCAGACTTCAGCTGCATGGTCTGAAGCAGACTTCAGCTCCATGGTCTGAAGCAGACTTCAGCTCCATGGTCTGAAGCAGACTTCAGCTGCATGGTCTGAAGCAGACTTCAGCTCCGTGGTCTGAAGCAGACTTCAGCTCCATGGTCTGAAGCAGACTTCAGCTCCATGGTCTGAAGCAGACTTCAGCTGCATGGTCTGAAGCAGACTTCAGCTCCATGGTCTGAAGCACACTTCAGCTCCATGGTCTGAAGCAGACTTCAGCTGCATGGTCTGAAGCAGACTTCAGCTGCATGGTCTGAAGCAGACTTCAGCTCCATGGTCTGAAGCAGACTTCAGCTCCATGGTCTGAAGCAGACTTCAGCTGCATGGTCTGAAGCAGACTTCAGCTCCGTGGTCTGAAGCACACTTCCGCTCCATGGTCGGAAGCAGACTTCAGCTGCATGGTCTGAAGCAGACTTCAGCTCCATGGTCTGAAGCAGACTTCAGCTGCATGGTCTGAAGCAGACTTCAGCTCCATGATCTGAAGCAGACTTCAGCTGCATGGTCTGAAGCACACTTCAGCTCCATGGTCTGAAGCAGACTTCAGCTCCATGGTCTGAAGCAGACTTCAGCTGCATGGTCTGAAGCAGACTTCAGCTCCATGGTCTGAAGCAGACTTCAGCTGCATGGTCTGAAGCAGACTTCAGCTCCATGGTCTGAAGCAGACTTCAGCTGCATGGTCTGAAGCAGACTTCAGCTCCATGGTCTGAAGCAGACTTCAGCTGCATGGTCTGAAGCAGACTTCAGCTCTGTGGTCTGAAGCACACTTCAGCTCCATGGTCTGAAGCAGACTTCAGCTGCATGGTCTGAAGCAGACTTCAGCTCCATGTCTCAGTAGTAGTAACCAGTTACCAGTAACCAGGGTACCGTTGACTCAACGACCAACCGTCTCTGCCTGAGTCACTATCTGAATTCATATTGTGCTGACCTCAGCAGTATCAAAGGCCCCCCTCACATAGGGTACTGTGGGCGGCCAGTCAGTATTACGAGAGGAGCGAGTGAGATAGGTACGGCTGGCAAGGGCTCTGTCCACATAACTGCAATTATACGTAATAACAGCCTACGTGAGTATTTCTTACCTAATCCACGTATCGAACTCCCACATGATAAATGGTGACAGCGGTGTGGAGTGTTGATTTACGTTTTTAAGGGTAATTCAAGACGTTAAAAGGCTGTTTTGTGAGTAGCGGCAGGGTCAAAAGTGAACCACCCACCACCAGCCACTACCCTCACTCACCACCTCCAGCCTGCAAGCCTGTTGCAGCCGTTTCAAGCTTCCTGGCTTAGTTCGTGTGCTAATTGCTTCAATCTCCGAGGGGTTGACCCGGATTTTGCAATTAAGCCAGTCAGTAAGCCAGACTGTGGAAGTGAACGCCAGTCAGCCTATCATCCAGCCTGTCTCCTGTCATCCAACTGCTCCTCCATGCTTTGTGCATCGTTACACGTCTTCCAGTCAGCCATTCTCGTGGGGTAAGCCAGTCAGCCAACCCAGCTTCTAACCCAGCTGAGAGAGAGAAGTAAGCCACGCAGTAAGAAGTAAGCCAAGTTCCTCTGAAGTATTGTCTATATCGCTTTGTGCTCCCTGTTGGATGCTAAGAGTGGTTTTCACCATTCCTGTGGCATAGAGTGGCTTAAGCCACCTTCGTGGGTAGAGAGTGGAGTCCGCGCCAGTGAGCGCCAGCAGAGTCACTCCCACCACTAGACACCTCATCTACCTGTGGTTGTTTGTACCCTTGTACCGGGTCCTAGTACTGTTTTGGCTCACATAATTGGTCAAGAGATT
Organism: Cherax quadricarinatus; assembly: GCF_038502225.1. NCBI lineage: Eukaryota > Metazoa > Arthropoda > Malacostraca > Decapoda > Parastacidae > Cherax > Cherax quadricarinatus. The sequence continues at coordinate 22,482,183 of NC_091365.1, read as the reverse complement.
GTAGCTGGCGCCAACGACAACCCAATTATGTGAGTTCCCCGAGAACGCGCATTTCTTCCGACAACAGTGAATGTAGGAGGCGTCAGTATCACCGCGCGGGACACCCTACCACCCGCCCCCATCACCAGTAATCGCCCGTCTACTACTCCAGACTTCAGTGATAATTTTCTTGAGACATTTTTCTTGCATTTAAAGACATTTGCGTGTGTGAGACATTTATAGTAAATTGCTTGTGTACTCTAAACCTTGTGTTTTCAGTTATTCTTTGACTCATTATTTTTACAATATTTTTCAGTGTTTTCACTTATCTTATATTTTTTTTATTCTGTGTTTTTTTTTTTTTTCTTATGCTACTCGTCTGTAGTAAGTACTATTGTGTAGTGTACCAGTCAGTCACTCTGTGTGAAGTGATTCATTTTTTTTTTTATTGTATTCTTTCAGCGTTGTATCTCCAGTAATTGTCATTGTATTTCATGCAGTGATATTCACCCAGTATACTAAATTATCCATTTATTTCTATGTGTGTTTTTTTTTCGTATGCCAGCAGTGTCTCATTCCTCTAATTTTTTCGCAGACTGTGTACCATTATTTTTGCCAGCAAATTTTTGTTGTATCAATCACAGCAAGATTTTGTTGTATCAGTCACAGCAGGAATTTGTTGTAAGAATATATTATAATGAAGTGTGCCCCGCAACTGTAAGTGTTATATTACCTGTTTTGTTCCTGTGTTTTATTTTATTCATATTTTTATAATTCTTGAACAAATTCACTCTTGATGCAATTTCAATTACTTTTAACGTAAAGTGTTTTCTTTACTCTGCTTGAGTAAATTGTTTGGTCTAATTTACAATTAAGAGTTAAAGTGTTCAATCAGTTTATTTTTTTTTTATCTTCATATTTTGATTCATTATTTTACCTGAGTTTTCCCAGTGACACTTTATTACTGCAGTGATTATTTCTACACTTTATTTGTTGCACTTGTTCTGCAGTGAATTATTTTCTTTTATTGATATTTTTATGAATTATATTTTAATTTTGTCTATGCATTCTTAGAAAATACTTAAATTTCCCAGTTAACAATTTAGTAATTTTATTTTATACTTTTTACATTGATTTAAAATTTAATTACTTAATTTCTTTATTAGCAAGAGTAAAGACAGCTCATTTTGCATTTAATTCAGTCTCCAGTAATATTTTTCCTTGTATATTTCAATGTAATTTTTTTTTCTTGGTCAATAGTCCTTTAAATTGAGTTTTCCTTCCTCTTGCACTGTTTCTTAGACATTTTTTTTTTTATTATTACTTCTGCAGAATTAGTTGTATATCTTTTATTTCAATTCTAGAATTTTATATCATTTTTATTGTTCATTATTTTTGCCTTATTTGTTCTCGTGCTACTTTGCCATTATGTCTCACATACCGTCAAGTGATACTTTAGTGAATGTCGACACTCAGACCTCTCAGGCTACTGCTGGTCCTGTCATCAGTCCTCACAGTTCCTTACCGACTGACAGACCGACCCAGACACCGAGATATTATAGTTATACTCGTGATTCCCTTGATGCGTTACCTTTATTCAATGGCCATGTACATAGTCTTGAAGCATGGTTTGCAGCCATTCGTTCTCGTGCTAGTGCTCTAGGTGAAGGTCCTCCTTCAGAGGAAAGCCTTATCAGACTTGCTAAAGAAGCTCTTTATCGATCTCCTGCTGCTGTTCACGTTGTTGATCTCCTTGATATGCGAGACTTCAGGAATCTTACTAAGTGGTCACAATATGAGGAACTGATTCGTTCTTTCCTTGTCCCAGTAAAAACAGCTGATCCATATGTCGTTCTTAGGGAACTAGTGAATGCTACACCCATGAGTAATGAATCGTTGAGTGCATTTGCTGTTAGATTAGACAAACTTTTATCATCATTTATCAATGCTGTTCAATCATCATCTTTTCTCCCTGAAGAGGCTAAACCATTTACAGAATCACTTGCTAAAATAGCAGCTTTTGGAGCAATCAAAGAACTAATGCCGCCTGCTTCCGTGTGTGCTTATGAGGCTCATCCTCCAACTGTAACGATGGAACCACTTACAGCCTTAAATCATGTACGTTCCTTGTGCCCCCAGGGTACTTTCCCTTGTATTAAAAGTAATGTCACACATATGCCTCAGTCTGCACCACCTCTTGTTTGCGCCACAGAGACAAATCGTGGTCGTCAACCATCTCAGAGATCACCAAGAACCAGTGTACAGAGTCGTTATACACCTCGTAGTATTCATAGTACATTCAGTAACCATAGTCGGCGGAATTGTTACAACTGTGGTTTCCGTGGCCATATTGCAATTAATTGTCCTGATAGTTACCCTAAGAGACGTCGTACTGATGATGAGTACTCAGATCTTCCCTACTGTACTTATCATAGAATACATGGACATGACACATCTGAGTGTAATGCTCTCTATAACCTTCAGTACTCTAGGTCTTTCCGTGGTCGTTCCAACCGCAGAACCCGTAGAGGAAACAGATATCGTGGTTCTCAAACTAACCAGAACCAGGCTCATTCTTTCAATTCTCAAAATAACCAGAAACAGGCTCGTTCTTCCCAGTCGGGGGAATTCGAGCGCCCCAGTCAAACCGTCCCATGGTGACAGTAGGTGATAATGAGTACACCATCCCCGTTCACAATTCCTTTGAAGCCTTAAGCAGTCTCGAGAATGACAACCCTGCTGATGATGTTGCTTCACATGTCTCTGACATAGATGATTTTGGGGATGGAGTAGAACAAGTCTTTTCTGATGACAATCCACCTTTTTGTTTGCACATAACTTCCAATGCAACCATAGGCCCTATAGTGCAAGCATCTGTTTATAATGCGCCCGTTCATTTGTTCATGGACTCTGGTGCGCAAGTCAATATTATTAGGTCTAGTTTGTTTAAGGATAAGAAGTTACGACATGTCCTTCTCGTAGAACCGACTCCCGTGTCCTCCCTTAGTGGAGTATCTGGTTCTCACCTGCGTGTCCGGGGTCGGACTTCCCTAACCTTTTCTATCCAAGGTAGAGACTTCACTGCTTCCTTCCTTGTTGTCGACCAGATTACTTTCCCAGGTGACCTTCTACTGGGATTTGCTTCCATGCGAGACTTACGCATTGTACTCGACCCTTATCGATGGCATGCACAAATTGACGACTTGATCGTTCCATTCTGGGGTTACCAGCTTGGATCAGAAATCTGTTATACTGCTGCAGAGTATGATGTACGGATTAAGTCCTTACAAGCTAATGCATTCTCCAGTAGCGTACCCAAGCGGTCAGGCACTGGTAATTCTGTCACTCCCATCAGTGTTCCACCTATACCTTCAGATTTGCAGGATAGTCCGATGCCTCAAGTGTCCGAGGACGCTCAGATTGCCTTGAGTGCACAACCTATCCCTGCAATGCCTGCTAGTTCGAGTAGTAGTTTCTCCACAGGGGACGCCTTGTCGGAAAACAATTACTTGCAACTAGTAATGCCATCTCTTGTTGATGTCACATGCCGTCTGCAGAAAGACGTCTCTGTTGCGGCTAGTGCTCTCACTAGAGTGTCTGTAGTTGTTCCTAGTGTTCCAGATGGTGATAACGTCCTAGTTGACAGTGATTCCTGCAAAGTAAAAGGTCTATTTGTTGAACCATCCTTACATGTTGTACGAGATAGTAAGATCCATTTCTACCTGGCCAACACTTCTGGTCACAGTGTTCGCCTTAGAGCAAATACCAATCTTGTAGACCTAGTTCACTATCCTTACCCTGTTCAGGTAGAGGATGAGTTGTCACCTGACCAGTGGGTCGGTGCTATTTCTGCCGGGGAGACCTCATCCACTTCACTGGATCAATCTGTTCCACCAGTAGAGGAGAAAGACTTAGCTCCCACTGACTTCCCAGATGAAGTCAAGCGTTTGTTGACTCTGTTGAACAAACGTCGTAAAGCCATTGCTTTACCAGGTGAGAAGATGGGTATAACGAACTTATTGTCCCATCGTATTCCACTTGAACCTGGTACTAGACCTATCTACATACCTGCGTACAGAATGCCTCATTCACAAGTTGCTGTCGCAGAAGAATTGATCAATCAAATGCTTGATGATGGAGTTATTGCACCTAGCAATTCCCCTTGGAATGCACCCTTGATACTAGTACTTAAGAAGGATGGTACTTGGCGTCCAGTAATTGACTTTAGGAAGTTAAACGCAAAAACCATTCCAGATCACTTTCCACTCCCTGTACTGGGTGATCTTTTACGTAATATCGGAGATAACAAAGTCTTTTCAACCCTAGATTTGTTACAAGGGTTTTGGCAAGTCCCTCTTCACGAGGACAGCCAAGAGCTAACTGCATTCTCCACTCCTACAGGTCATTATCACTTCCTCCGTATGGCATTTGGATTACGATCTTCCCCTATCACGTTCTCAAGGCTCATGACTAATATCTTTAGAGGTCTCATAGGTAATGCACTTATGGTGTACTTAGATGACGTAATCGTCATGTCTAAAGACGTGGATACACACTTGAAAAGACTTGATGTAGTACTTGGTAAGCTTGAAGAAGCCAATTTAAAGATCAAACTGTCAAAATGTCAATTTTTCAGATCAGAAATTAAGTTTCTTGGACACGTAGTCACTCCTAGAGGGGTTACGACTGACCAAAGTAAAGTAACTGCAGTACTAAATTTTCCAACTCCCAAAACTGCTGATGCCATAAGATCCTTTGTGGGCTTAGCAGGTTTTTATAGATCTTTCATTGCCAATTTTTCTTCCATAGCTGCTCCTCTAACTGAGTTGCTTAAGAAAGATGCTCCTTTTGTTTGGACCTTCCGTCAAGAAAGAGCATTCCAAACTCTAAAAGAAAAGCTAACATCTGCTCCAATTTTGAAATTTCCAGATTTTTCTAAGCCCTTCTATCTGACAACTGATGCTAGTTCAATTGGCATAGGTGCCGTACTAGCTCAGAAGACCGATGGCAAGTACAACGCAGTTGCATTTGCTAGCCGAGTCCTTACGAAGGCTGAACGTAATTATACAGTAACTGAGCAAGAAGCTTTAGCAATAGTATGGTCTTTAAAGCACTTCCGAGACATTATTTATCAGTACTCTGTTCATGTCTTGACAGATCATGCTCCACTGATACCCTTATTCCAGAACAAACAACCTACTGGAAGGTTAGCCAGATGGACCTTGACTATCCAAGAGTTCAATCCCACCTTTGAGCATTTACCTGGCAAGTCAAATGTAGTCGCAGATGCCTTATCGCGACATGTTAGTATAGTAACTGCAGACCCTCCATTTAGTGCTGAAGATGTAAAGAATGCTCAACGAACAGATCCCATGTGGTCTGGTGTGATTCGATTCCTGCTCCAGGAAGATCTTATTCTGAATGTGAAGCCACCAGCACCCATCAGTGACTTTGTCATGAACCAAGAATTACTGTATCGAACAGCCGAGTTGGGTACTCCTAGCAGAAGAGTATACCAGTTAGTAATTCCACAGTCACTAGTGAATGTAGCCTTACAGCTAGTTCACGATGTACCAGGTGTTGCACACCCTGGTATGGATCGTTCAGTAAAACAAGCCAGATTGAAATACTTTTGGCCTCGAATGGCAACTGATATTTCTGAGTATGTTAAGAAATGTAGTGTCTGCATGCAACATAAAGGCAATGCTAATGGTCCTAATCCAATCCAAGTGTATCCAACTACTAGCGAACCTTGGGAAAGAGTTGCGCTAGATTTGTTAACTAATTTCCAATGTTCCCTCCAAGGCAACAAACATCTGTGTGTTATGGTAGACCATTTCACCAGATATTGTGAGTTGGTTCCTATTGCAGATAAGACTGCCGAGGCAGTAGCTAAAGCGTTTAAAGAACGCATTATCTGCAGGCATACCACCCCTAAGTCCCTAGTAACAGATAATGGAGGTGAATTCTGTAATGAAATTCTTGAAAATTTGTGTACCTTGTACAAGATCTCTAAATCCACCATTGTTCCTCATCATCCTGCCAGCAATGGGTTAGCGGAACGAACCAATAAGAAAGTACTTGATGTCTTGAGAGCCACTATCAATCCCAACAGTGAAACTTGGGATGAAGTTATACCTGATGTGCAGTGTGCTATAAATTCTGCTTACAATGTTTCTATAGGCGACACTCCACATTATGCATTGTACGGTGTAGATAAGCGTTTGCCTTATGAGTTGTTATATTCTAATCCGAAACCAAATTACAACCCTGATGATTTCATAGCAACTCGTACCAGCTTAGCTCAAAGTGTTTTTTGAAGAATCCGTGAAACACTTCATAAATCAACAGCAGAATTTACAAGAGTCGCAAACACTCGATCAAAGCCATCCAAAATCAAAGTAGGTTCGAGAGTTATGCTGATTAACTTTAACAAAACGTCTGCAATGCCAAAGCTTGATCAAAAGTTTGTTGGTCCTTATCGCATAGTTGAACATATCACTGGTAATAAGTATAAGGTTAGAGAGATTAGTACTGGTCAGTATAAAGAATCGCATTTGGATCATATGAAGTTAGTATGTGATGATAATGATGTTCCAACCCAGACTAATGTGACAGACTCTGACAATCCTCCTGATCCTGTACTCTCTTCCTCTGATACTCAGTCAGACGATCAACCTGAATGTCGTTATTCCCTACGTACACGACAGGTATTGAGAAATCCTCAAGTATCATTTGTAACTTCCAATTCAGAATTGCCTCAAATACAGCATGAGTTAGCCAATGCTACAGAGTTTGATCCTCCCAGAGATGACACCCATTCTGCATATGCCAATCTTACCCTAGCAGAGTTGGGGTTAAATGTAAATAACCTGTATAGATGAATAATTACAGTATCAACTTATCAGTATTCAAGAATTTTTTTTTGTGTTCATGTTCTCTCCGCATTCTGAGAGTTAACAGTCTAGATTTGCGTGCACCGAATCTGCCTTTCTGTTAAACACTCTTTCTTTGTATATATTCCTTCCTCAGAATCCGTAGATCACACGAATACAGATCGATCGATCAAAAAAATTTTTTTTTATCACTTGTAATCTCAACGTTGAGTTCGTTGTTCATTTGTTGAGTTTTAAGTTGTACTATAGTATACCTTGTATTGCATTACAGTTTCAGTTACGTAAGCTTTCATTCCAATGTTCTACTTATGTATATATAATGTTTAATTGTTGTGTACTTTGACATTGTATAGAATCAGCCCATGCCGTATACCTGCCATCTCTAGTTTGTATTAGTTGTATGTCGGGACGACATACGTTAGCATCGCCGAGCTCTCAGTAGTAGTAACCAGTTACCAGTAACCAGGGTACCGTTGACTCAACGACCAACCGTCTCTGCCTGAGTCACTATCTGAATTCATATTGTGCTGACCTCAGCAGTATCAAAGGCCCCCCTCAGATAGGGTACTGTGGGCGGCCAGTCAGTATTACGAGAGGAGCGAGTGAGATAGGTACAGCTGGCAAGGGCTCTGTCCACATAACTGCAATTATACGTAATAACAGCCTACGTGAGTATTTCTTACCTAATCCACGTATCGAACTCCCACATGATACATGGTCTGAAGCAGACTTCAGCTGCATGGTCTGAAGCAGACTTCAGCTCCATGGTCTGAAGCAGACTTCAGCTGCATGGTCTGAAGCACACTTCAGCTCCATGGTCTGAAGCAGACTTCAGCTCCATGGTCTGAAGCAGACTTCAGCTGCATGGTCTGAAGCAGACTTCAGCTCCATGGTCTGAAGCAGACTTCAGCTGCATGGTCTGAAGCACACTTCAGCTCCATGGTCTGAAGCACACTTCAGCTCCATGGTCTGAAGCAGACTTCAGCTCCATGGTCTGAAGCAGACTTCAGCTCCATGGTCTGAAGCAGACTTCAGCTCCATGGTCTGAAGCAGACTTCAGCTCCGTGGTCTGAAGCAGACTTCAGCTGCATGGTCTGAAGCAGACTTCAGCTACATGGTCTGAAGCAGACTTCAGCTACATGGTCTGAAGCAGACTTCAGCTCCATGGTCTGAAGCAGACTTCAGCTCCGTGGTCTGAAGCAGACTTCAGCTGCATGGTCTGAAGCAGACTTCAGTTCCATGGCCTGAAGCAGACTTCAGCTCCATGGTCTGAAGCAGACTTCAGCTCCATGGTCTGAAGCAGACTTCAGCTGCATGGTCTGAAGCAGACTTCAGTTCCATGGTCTGAAGCAGACTTCAGCTCCATGGTCTGAAGCAGACTTCAGCTGCATGGTCTGAAGCAGACTTCAGTTCCATGGTCTGAAGCAGACTTCAGCTCCATGGTCTGAAGCAGACTTCAGCTCCATGGTCTGAAGCAGACTTCAGCTCCGTGGTCTGAAGCAGACTTCAGCTCCATGGTCTGAAGCAGACTTCAGCTCCATGGTCTGAAGCAGACTTCAGCTCCATGGTCTGAAGCAGACTTCAGCTGCATGGTCTGAAGCAGACTTCAGTTCCATGGTCTGAAGCAGACTTCAGCTCCATGGTCTGAAGCAGACTTCAGCTCCATGGTCTGAAGCAGACTTCAGCTCCATGGTCTGAAGCAGACTTCAGCTCCATGGTCTGAAGCAGACTTCAGCTCCTTGGTCTGAAGCAATATGAAGCAGAAGTATGATAATGGAGTCTAAAATACTATCGAGGGAGAGATGTGAAAGATCTCGTTGCCAGAGGCAGGATTCACTAGTAGAAGCAAGAAGGTAAGAATCGAGGAGCACTGTCGCAGGCCTACTGGCCCATGCTAGGCATGTTCCTAAAGAATCCAGCCTTTCTCACTCATAACTAGTAGTTAAGCACTGAACCAAGATAACGTTTTTCTGCTATGTCTGACACGTATCTTGAAAATGGCTGAGGGACTGACCACCTCAAACTATGTCTTCAGAGTTGATGGACTGATACATCATCTATATTCGCCACAACTCGTGCTGTGTGCCATATATAATAATAATAATAATAATAATAATAATAATAATAATAATAATAATAATAATAGTAATAATAATAATAATAATAATAATAATAATAATAATAATAATAATAATAATAATAATAATAATAATAATAATAATAATAATAATATATCTATTTAAACCAGTACATGTACAAGGTATACAGACCATAGCTGACATCAATGACATACTACTATATAGAAAGCCACTTGTTATGCTGAGCATTTCCCGCAAATTTGGTCAGTTTTGTCCCAGGATGCGACCCATACCAGTCCACTAACACCCAGGTTCCCATTTTACTGATGGGAAACATAGACAACCGGTGTAAAGAAACACGCCCAATGTTTCTACTCTCGCTGGGAATCGAACCCAGACCCTCACCGCGTAAAAGAAACGTTCCAACAACAATGATACCCAACTGTTGCGCATGTCTCTTACTCATCAATTAATATAGTCCCAGGAGAGCGAAACGTCTTCATATTTAAAATGTCATAACTGCACTGAGTGATATTTACATACAAGGATCTGCCTGCCAGACGCAGGATGATCCTCACCATCAATAGGTCACCTGCACTTGCAAGATGCGGAATTATCTATCTGTTTACTAAGTCATCCGCACCTGCGAGATGCATGAAGATTCACAGATCACTTAATCACCTGCACCCGACAGATGCACAGTGATCCACATCATGACGTCATGATAGCGGCTTTGAGGGGACTTGAGCTAGAGTTCGCCACAGCCACGCTGGCGGGAGATTCGCCTGTAAAAATTTGCATTTGTGGTCACAGTAGTGCCTATGCTAACTTTCCTATGGTGTAGAAATATATCTATGTAGTTGGATGAATCTTATTGTAGCCAGCTGGCCCAGTGGCTAAGGTGTTGGTCTGGAGAATAACTTCTCTCTGACCGCGGGTTCTACCCGTGTCCGTGGTATGGCTTGATTCACATCATCTCTGAGCCAGAACCCCCTTCCAAACCCCACCCATCTGGTGCACTTTCGTGCATCCCAGAACCACTCAGCTTAAGATAAGTTTTCATTCGGACTTTTAAGCCCGGAGGGTTAGCCATCCAGGATAACCCAAGAAAGACAATGGGTCATCAAGGGACTGTCTGTCTTATTTCCATTGGGGCCCTAAATCTTGTCCCCCAGGATGCGACCCACACCAGTCGACAAACACCCAGGTACTTGCTAGGTGAACAGGGAGAACAGGTGTAAGGAAACTCGCTCAATGTTTTCATCCTTGTCGGGGATCGAACCACGGAAATTATGTGTGTGAAGCGAGAGCGTTGCCTAACAGACCACGGGACACCGTATCACGCCACGGGACACCGTATCACGCCACGGGACACTTTCCAACCTTCCTCCCCTACCACACCAAGTCAGTAGTCGATTTTCTAATCACCAGATAAGAAAGCATACTTAATATGCTCACTGACGAGTAGAAATATTTTGGTAAACCCTAGAAGCGTCAGCCACTGAATGTGTTTGGTTACAGCTTCTCGAGGGCCGTGAAAGACTAATTTCGAGTGTGATTTACAGGGCCCCAAATCTTGATAGGGAGTGCGGTAAACTTCTATGGGATGAAATTCGTAAGGCATCTACATACGAGAATGTTGTGATAATGGGAGATTTCAACTATAGACAGACTGACTGAAGCAATTTGACAGGAAATTTAGAGTCAAGTGACTTGTTTGATATGATTCAGGATTGTTTTTTAAAACAGTTTGTGACAGAACCAACTAGAGAAAATTACCTGCTTGACTTGGTTCTTGCCAGCAGGGAAACACTAATTAATATTCTTGAGGTTAATGATGAGCTTGGGGAAAGTGATCACAAATCACTCAGTTTTAATATATCATGGAATTCCCCTAATAATGGCAATCAGGTCTCTGTCCCTACTTCCGTTTGGCTGATTTCATAAGACTGAAAACTTACTTGGGAGGGCTGAACTGGAATGACCTGACTATGGGTCAGGTAGGTGGTGATGATTGCCAATATGACGTCTTCCAGGGCATAGTTCTAGCTGCTCAGATAACTTATGTTCCAAATAGGGAAATCAGATCAAACAAAAATGATCCTAAATGGATGAACAATAGATTAAAACATCTCATTGATCAAAGGAGAGGCATATATAGGCAAATGAAAAGAGGAGAAGGGCAATTAAGAAATCAATATATTCAGTTAAAGAGAGAAATAAAAAAGGGAATAAGAAAAGCAAAAAGACATTATGAGGTTAATAAATGTCCTGAACTGAACATAAGTGTCTTTTTCCACATTTTGTTGGTATCTCCATACTTTTTCTCAATGTCTCTAACGTTGATTCGTCTCAGTCACAACAAGTGTTAGCCATTGTCACAGAATTGGACTCCCTTAGATCTGATGGCCACTTTCCATATGTAAATCTTACGCTAGCAGAGTGGGATTAAATGTGTAACCTTTTGTAAATAATTAGTTATTTCAAGCCATTACTTAACCATCTTTCTCACCTCTGACTGTGTGTCATTTTGCACTTGTTGGGTAACTATGTGTTATTTCACTTTACCTGGAGTTTACCTGGAGAGAGTTCCGGGGGTCAACGCCCCCACGGCCCGGTCTGTGACCAGGCCTCCTGGTGGATCAAAGCCTGATCAACCAGGCTGTTGCTGCTGGCTGCACGCAAAACAACGTACGACCCACAGCCCGGCTGGTCAGGAACCGACTTTAGGTGCTTGTCCAGTGCCAGCTTGAAGACTGCCAGGGGTCTGTTGGTAATCCCCCTTATGTATGCTGGGAGGCAGTTGAACAGTCTCGGGCCCCTGACACTTATTGTATGGTCTCTTAACGTGCTAGTGACACCCCTGCTTTTCATTGGGGGATGTTCCAACGTCTGCCAAGTCTTTTCCTTTCGTAGTGAGTGATTTTCGTGTGCAAGTTCGGTACTAGTCCCTCTAGGATTTTCCAGGTGTATATAATCATGTATCTCTCCCGCCTGCGTTCCAGGGAATACAGGTTTAGGAACCTCAAGCGCTCCCAGTAATTGAGGTGTTTTATCTCCGTTATGCGCGCCGTGAAGGTTCTCTGTACATTTTCTAGGTCAGCAATTTCACCTGCCTTGAAAGGTGCTGTTAGTGTGCAGCAATATTCCAGCCTAGATAGAACAAGTGACCTGAAGAGTGTCATCATGGGCTTGGCCTCCCTAGTTTTGAAGGTTCTCATTATCCATCCTGTCATTTTTCTAGCAGATGCGATTGATACAATGTTATGGTCCTTGAAGGTGAGATCCTCCGACATGATCACTCCCAGGTCTTTGACGTTGGTGTTTCGCTCTATTTTTTGGCCAGAATTTGTTTTGTACTCTGATGAAGATTTAATTTCCTCGTGTTTACCATATCTGAGTAATTGAAGTTTCTCATCGTTGAACTTCATATTATTTTCTGCAGCCCACTGAAAGATTTGGTTGATGTCCGCCTGGAGCCTTGCAGTGTCTGCAATGGAAGACACTGTCATGCAGATTCGGGTGTCATCTGCAAAGGAAGACATGGTGCTGTGGCTGACATCCTTGTCTATGTCGGATATGAGGATGAGGAACAAGATGGGAGCGAGTACTGTGCCTTGTGGAACAGAGCTTTTCACCGTAGCTGCCTCGGACTTTACTCTGTTGACGACTACTCTCTGTGTTCTGTTAGTGAGGAAATTATAGATCCATCGACGGACTTTTCCTGTTATTCCTTTAGCACGCATTTTGTGCGCTATTACGCCATGGTCACACTTGTCGAAGGCTTTTGCAAAGTCTGTATATATTACATCTGCATTCTTTTTGTCTTCTAGTGCATTTAGGACCTTGTCGTAGTGATCCAATAGTTGAGACAGACAGAAGCGACCTGTTCTAAACCCATGTTGCCCTGGGTTGTGTAACTGATGGGTTTCTAGATGGGTGGTGATCTAGCTTCTTAGGACCCTTTCAAAGATTTTTATGATATGGGATGTTAGTGCTATCGGTCTGTAGTTCTTTGCTGTTGCTTTACTGCCCCCATTGTGGAGTGGGGCTATGTCTGTTGTTTTTAGTAACTGTGGGACGACCCACGTGTCCATGCTCCCTCTCCATAGGATGGAAAAGGCTCGTGATAGGGGCTTCTTGCAGTTCTTGATGAACACGGAGTTCCATGACTCTGGCCTTGGGGCAGAGTGCATGGGCATGTCATTTATCGCCGGTTCGAAGTCATTTGGCGTCAGGATAACATCGGATAGGCTTGTGTTAACCAAATTTTGTGGCTCTCTCATAAAAAATTAATTTTGATCTTCGACTCTCAGTCTGGTTAGCGGCTCGCTAAAAACTGAGTCATATTGGGACTTGAGTAGCTCACTCATTTCCTTGCTGTCATCTGTGTAGGACCCATCTTGTTTAAGTAGAGGCCCAATACTGGACGTTGTTCTCGACTTTGATTTGGCATAGGAGAAGAAATACTTTGGGTTTCTTTCGATTTCATTTATGGCTTTTAGTTCTTCCCGCGATTCCTGACTCCTATAAGATTCCTTTAGCTTAAGTTCGATGCTTGCTATTTCTCTGACCAGTGTCTCCCTACGCATTTCAGATATATTGACCTCTTTTAGCCGCTCTGTTATTCTTTTCCGTCGCCTGTAAAGGGAGCGCCTGTCTCTTTCTATTTAAAATCTACTCCTCCTTTTTCTTAGAGGAATAAGCCTTGTGCATACATCGAGTGCCACCAAGTTAATCTGTTCTAGGCATAAGTTGGGGTCTGTGTTGCTTAGTATATCTTCCCAGCTTATATCGGTTAGGACTTGGTTTACTTGGTCCCACTTTATGTTTTTGTTATTGAAGTTGAATTTGGTGAATGCTCCCTCGTGACTAGTCTCATTATGTCGGTCTGGGGCTCCACGCATACATGTCTGAACCTCAATTATGTTGTGATATGAGTATATTGTTTTTGATATGGTGACATTTCTTATCAGATTATCATTGTCAGTGAAGATGAGGTCTAGTGTATTCTCCAGTCTAGTAGGCTCTATTATTTGCTGGTTTAAATTGAATTTTGTGCAGAGATTTAAAAGCTCGTGAGAGTGTGAGTTTGCATCAGAGCTGCCTCCTTGTGTTATTACTGCAACAATATTATTTGCTATATTCCTCCATTTTAGGAGCCTTAAGTTGAAATCCCCCAGGAGCAAGATGTTGGGTGTAGGAGCTGGAAGATTTTCCAGACAGTGGTCAATTTTTAACAGCTGTTCCTGGAATTGCCGGGATGTTGCATCCGGAGGCTTGTAGTAATGTAGTAATGTGTAAATGTGTTCATCAAGAACTGCAAGAAGCCCCTATCACGAGCCTTTTCCATCCTATGGAGAGGGAGCATGGACACGTGGGTCGTCCCACAGTTACTAAAAACAACAGACATAGCCCCACTCCACAAAGGGGGCAGCAAAGCAACAGCAAAGAACTACAGACCGATAGCACTAACATCCCATATCATAAAAATCTTTGAAAGGGTCCTGAGAAGCAAGATCACCACCCATCTAGAAACCCATCAGTTACACAACCCAGGGCAACATGGGTTTAGAACAGGTCGCTCCTGTTTGTCTCAACTATTGGATCACTACGACAAGGTCCTAAATGCACTAGAAGACAAAAAGAATGCAGATGTAATATATACAGACTTTGCAAAAGCCTTCGACAAGTGTGACCATGGCGTAATAGCGCTCAAAATGCGTGCTAAAGGAATAACAGGAAAAGTCGGTCGATGGATCTGTAATTTCCTCACTAACAGAACATAGAGAGTAGTCGTCAACAGAGTAAAGTCCGAGGCAGCTACGGTGAATAGCTCTGTTCCACAAGGCACAGTACTCGCTCCCATCTTGTTCCTCATCCTTATATCCGACATAGACAAGGATGTCAGCCACAGCACCGTGTCTTCCTTTGCAGATGACACCCGAATCTGCATGACAGTGTCTTCCATTGCAGACACTGCAAGGCTCCAGGTGGACGTCAACCAAATCTTTCAGTGGGCTGCAGAAAACAATATGAAGTTCAACGATGAGAAATTTCAATTACTCAGATATGGTAAACACGAGGAAATTAAATCTTCATCAGAGTACAAAACAAATTCTGGCCACAAAATAGAGCGAAACACCAACGTCAAAGACCTGGGAGTGATCATGTCGGAGGATCTCACCTTCAAGGACCATAACATTGTATCAATCGCATCTGCTAGAAAAATGACAGGATGGATAATGAGAACCTTCAAAACTAGGGAGGCCAAGCCCATGATGACACTCTTCAGGTCACTTGTTCTATCTAGGCTGGAATATTGCTGCACACTAACAGCACCTTTCAAGGCAGGTGAAATTGCTGACCTAGAAAATGTACAGAGAACCTTCACGGCGCGCATAACGGAGATAAAACACCTCAATTATTGGGAGCGCTTGAGGTTCCTGAACCTGTATTCCCTGGAACGCAGGCGGGAGAGATACATGATTATATACACCTGGAAAATCCTAGAGGGACTAGTACCGAACTTGCACACGAAAATCACTCACTACGAAAGCAAAAGACTTGGCAGACGATGCAACATCCCCCCAATGAAAAGCAGGGGTGTCACCAGCACGTTAAGAGACCATACAATAAGTGTCAGGGGCCCGAGACTGTTCAACTGCCTCCCAGCATACATAAGGGGGATTACCAACAGACCCCTGGCAGTCTTCAAGCTGGCACTGGACAAGCACCTAAAGTCGGTTCCTGACCAGCCGGGCTGTGGCTCGTACGTTGGTTTGCGTGCAGCCAGCAGCAACAGCCTGGTTGATCAGGATCTGATCCACCAGGAGGCCTGGTCACAGACCGGGCCGCGGGGGCGTTGACCCCCGGAACTCTCTCCAGGTAAACTCCAGGTATATACACAGTATTTATAATTAGTTAAAAAAATTTATTCATATCTGTTAAGTGATAAATGATTAACTGTTACAAGTTGCTCTGGGTGATTGTGTCACATGTCATGACTGTGTCGTATTATTTTACTGGGTGTCGATTTTAATACAGATCAAATCTATCTGTACATTGAATATTCACATCCATTCCGAGTTCCGAGATTTAGCAGCAGTGTCTTGTGTGCATCAAGTTCAGCCTTATCTGTTAAGTACATTTCTTCTTTTGTATATAATTTTCCACATAACCCGTAGACCACTTGAATATCTTTCAATCTCTCCTACATTTCAGTGATCCTCCATGATTTATTTTTCTTTAATATGATCTAAGAGTATATATATTCTTGTTGAACAATATTCTTTGCATTGAATGGCATCACTGCCTATTGTCAATTGCCCCAACCGTTCCATTCATATTGTTTTAGTTACCTATCGGCATGCAGAAGCATATACCGAGCAGTCAGTAGTGTGTACACCAGTTGTGCACTCACAAGTATATACTCAGTAGTGTACACCACAGTCATTAAACATTGATGGTTGGTGGTTGTACAGATTATGTGACTACATTCAGTTAAACTGTAGATGCTCAGTAAACATGCATTCCTGACACCCCTCAGTCTGGGTGAGCGGCAGTAGAGCGGCTCAAGTAGCTATTAGTGTCTCAATAAACCCATAGCAGAGAAGGAAGGCACATTAATTTCACTGCCTATTACTCACCTACAGATGTCACAACATGAAAGTTTATGTGTCTGTGTGCGCTAACATATTTGTGGTTGCAGAGATCGACTCAGAACTTCTGGCCCCTCCTCTTCGCTGGTCGCTACTAGGTCCACTCTCTCCTATCTCCATGAGATTTATCATGTCTCTTCTTAAAGTTGTGTGTGGATCCTGTCTCCACTACATCACTCTCCAGATCGTTCCAACTCCTGATATCTCTGTGACTGAAGAACACTTCATAACATCCCTGTGACTCATCTGAATTTTCAGCTTCCAGTTGTGTCCCCTTGTTGCTGTGTTCCGTCTCTGAAACATCCTGTCCCTATCCAACTCGTCAATTCCTCTCAGTATTTATATGTCGCTGTCACATGTCCCTTATCCCTCTTTTCCTCCAGTATCATCAGATCGATTTACCTTAACCTCTCCTTCGGTATGAGTCTTGTTGCAAACATTTGCACTTTCTCTAATTTCTTAATGTGCTTGAGCCAATGTAGGTTCCATACTGGTGAAGCATACTCAGATATGGGCCTGACGTACACAAAGAACAGAATCTTAAACGATTCCTTACTCAGGTGATGAAAACTTATTCTTAGGTTTGCCAGGCACCCATATGCTGCAGCAGTTATTGGGCTGATGTGCGCCTCTGATGTGCGCCTCTGATGTGCGCCTCTGATGTGCACCTCTGATGTGCTCTGTATGATACTCACCCCAAGATCTTTTTTCTTCAGTGAGGTTTGCAGTCTTTGACCCCTTAGCCTGTATTTTGTGTGGGGTCTTCTTTGACCATCCCCAATCTTCATGGCTTTATAGTTGGTGGGATTAAACTCCAGGAGCCAGTTGTTGGACTAGGCTTGCAGCCTGTCTAGATCCATTTGTAGACCTACTTGGTCCTATTCCACATGAGTTCTCCGCATTAGCTTTACATAATCTGCAAACAGAACACCTCTGAATCTATCCCTTCTGTCATGTCATTCACATATAGCAGAAACAGCACCAGCCCAAGGACTGACCCTAGTGGAACCCCGTTCCCCACAGGCGCCCACAATGACACTTCGTCAGGTACCATCACTCGTTGTTTCTTTCCTTTCTTTAATTCTCTGATCCATTGCAGTGTCTTTCCTGTTATTCCTGGCTGTTCCTCCAGCTGTTGCACTAATCTCCTGTACGGAACTGTGTCAAAGGCCTTTTTTCAGTCCAAAAAAATGCAGTCTACCCACCCCTCTTTCTTCTGCCTTACTTCTGTCCAGTAGGTTTGTTACACAGGATTCCCCCTCACTGAAACTGTGTTGATTAGTATGTATAGGCTCATTCTTTCTAAATGCTCCACCAGTCTTTCAATGATAAGCTTCTCTGTGACTCACGAAATCGTAATGACACGATTGCAAACAAACCTTACCACAGGCGGGGATTGTAGCCAGCTGGCCTAGTGGCTTATGCACTGGCCTGGAGCTTTACGACTCACACGCCACGAGTTCAGTCCCCTCCATGGTATGGTTTCTTCTATGTGACCTTGATACTATACATGTCAATGATGCGGGTCTGTAGTTAAATGCTACCTGCCTATCTCCTTTCTTAAGACTGGGACTACATTTGCTGTCTTGCACACCTCGGAGAGTTGCCTTCGAAAGATGTGTCGAAGATTATCAGTGGCAAACACAGTACCTCTGCTCCCACTCTCAGGACCCAAAGAGAGGTGTCCGATCCCACCGTTTTTGAGATATCTAGCTCATTTAGCAGCTTCATCGCCTCCTCCTCAGTTGTGTGTAGTGTGTCCAGCACTTGTTAGTGTTAATTTCCATCTCGGTTTGCTGGAATCGTTTCTGTCTCTTGATATGGCTGTGCAACAGCTTTGGGTCAGATATGGCTTTTGATGCTATGTCACTCGTATTGCCGTTGGGCATGCCTCCTTATCCATACAAATTCTTGACTGGCTCTTTGGCTTATCTCCATATTTTCCTGGGTCCATAGTCTTCTATACATTTTCCCTTCCCTATCACACTTAGCTTTGGACTCTACACAAAGGGCTCGTTCAGGTCGTCCTATTGTTTCTCTTACCTCTGTATTTTGTGGTCACATATTCCGTCATCCTAGTTAGTAGACTGGTAGACAGCAGCCGCCCAGGGAGGTACTACCGTCATGCCAAGTGAATATAAAATGGAAGCCTGTGATTGTTTTACATGATGGTAGGATTGCTGGTGTCTTTTTTTTTTGTCTCATAAGCATACCAAACTTCAGGTACGTCTTGCTACTTCTACTTACACTTAGGTTACATTACACTTGCATGTACAAGCATATATATATATATATATATATATATATATATATATATATATATATATATATATATATATATATATATATATATATATATATAAATATATCTGTATATATATATATATATATATATATATATATATATATATATATAATTATATATATATATATATATATATATATATATATATATATATATATATATATATATATATAAATATATCTGTATATATATATATATATATATATATATATATATATATATATATATATATATATATATATATATATATATATATATATATATATATATATATATATATATATATATATATATTTGCAAAACAACCACTGTGAAAGAATAGAGAAATTCCAAGCGCTTTTGTGTCTACTCACATTATCAAGGAACAATGAAAGTAAAGAATCAAAAGAGAGTATATAAAGGGGTAGCCCACACCTCACTATCAGATCCCACAACACCTGATGCGAGACAGCAGGCCCTCCGGCCGAACTAGACAGGTCTTTCACACAACCCACCAACAAACTATTCTACCCAAGAAATAAGAAATTTAAAAAAATTATTATTTGTCCAATGTATTATTAAATTCTTCCCAAATTCTATTAATTATAAATTAATCTAATTTATATAAACCAAAGGAAATATTCATATTATTGTCAAAACTGCTTTTTATGAAACAAGATTCAATTATATTCCTGTCGACCATGGACTTGCTTGATACTATTTTCTCAACTTTTTGAAAATCAATTGGATGTTTAAAAATCTCTTACATGAATAAATAGAGCATTGGAATCTTGTCCGGTTCTAATGCTATATCTATGTTGTTTTAATCTTAGTTCGAGATTTTTACCAGTTTGACTGTAATAAACTTTATCGCAAATTTTACAAGGAATCTTATAGACACGTCCACCAGCATTTTGGGGGGAATTCTTTATCAAAAGTTTTTTTTACTGTATCAAGATTTTTTAATACAACTTTAATATTAAAAGTCTTAAGAAGAGAAGGCATATCAACCAAGTTTTCATGGTAAGGGAGAACCAACATATTTTTAGTTGAATAAGGCTGGTTGTCCCTTTTTGGATAGTAAAAAGTATTTCTAGCAATTTTAAAAGATTTATCAATTACATTTCTTGGGTATTTTAAATCATTACCTATTTCATAAATTTTGGATATTTCCTCATCTATGAACTCAGGACTACAAATTCGTAAAGCTCTCAAAAACATTGATGAGAAAACAGACAGTTTAACTCTATCTTGATGCGAGGAATAATAGTGGACACAGGAACAGTTATTTGTAGGTTTTCTGTGAATTTTATATTTGAATTCATTATTACCCTTAATAATTAAAACATCTAGAAAAGGCAATGAGTTATTTTCTTCAAACTCAACAGTAAAGTTTATAGAATGGGCTAAGCTATTTAATTTTCCAAGGAATTGGTGTATATCTACATTTTTGGGCATAAGACACAAAATATCATCAACATATCTGAACCATTTAGCTCTATTAGGGAGGATTGTGTTAAGCAACCTTGTTTCAAAAAATTCCATGTATAGGTTACTAAGAACAGGTGAAAGAGGATTCCCCATTGCCATACCAAACTTCTGTAAAACTTATCATTAAATACAAATTTTGCATCAATATTGCAAAGTTTAATGAGTTTAATTATAGTAGGAACTGGCAATGGTAAATCATAATTAGCGAGTTCTTCAGATAAGAAACTTAATAAATCAACAACAAACATTCCCAAACATTCCCAAACATTCCCAATTGCCCTCAAAGATTCTTTAAGTCTTATGATACATTTAATAACAATAAAAATTTGCGCCTTACTAAAGCAGACAAAATAAATCCAATAGTAATTATGAAAGAAAATGATTACCAAGAAAAAATGAATAATCTCTTAGATAATACTGAAACCTATTCTAAACTTAGAAAAAAATCCCCTAGAAACCGTTAACAGCAATTTCAATGAAACAATAAAACTTCTACTGAAAGGCAAAGATGAATTAGTCAAACAATTTACTTCTACTAATCCATCTTTACCTTACATGTATGGACTAATAAAAACACACAAACCAGGGAATCCAGTCAGACCAATTATTAGCTCCATAGGATCAGTTTCATATAAATTATCCAAATGGCTTGTTGATATTTTGAGCCCTATTGTTGGCAAAATTTCTAACTTTAATGTTAAAAACAAAATAGATTTAGTTGATAAATTAAGCTCCTTGACTGACTTAAATGATTTTAACATGGTTAGTTTTGATGTTACTTCCTTGTTTGCAAAAGTTCCTGTTGATGATTTATTCAGTTTCTTATCTGAAGAACTCGTTAACTATGATTTACCATTGCCAGTTCCTACTATCATTAAAATTATTAAACTTTGCATTGTTGATGCAAAATTTGTATTTAATGATTTTTTACACTCAGAAGTTTGGTATGGCAATGGGGAATCCTCTTTCACCTGTTCTTAGTAACCTATACATGGAATTTTTTGAAACAAGGTTGCTTAACACAATCCTCCATAATAGAGCTAAATGGTTCAGATATGTTGATGATATTTTGTGTCTTATGCCCAAAAATGTAGATATACACCATTTCCTTGGAAAATTAAATAGCTTAGCCCATTCTATAAACTTTACTGTTGAGTTTGAAGAAAATAACTCATTGCCTTTTCTAGATGTTTTAATTATTAAGGGTAATAATGAATTCAAATTCAAAATTTACAGAAAACCTACAAATAACTGTTCCTATGTCCATTATTATTCCTCGCATCAAGATAGAGTCAAACTGTCTGTTTTCTCATCAATGTTTTTGAGAGCTTTACGAATTTGTAGTCCTGAGTTCATAGATGAGGAAATATCCAAAATTTATGAAATAGGTAATGATTTAAAATACCCAAGAAATGTAATTGATAAATCTTTTAAAGTTGCTAGAAACACTTTTTATAATCCAAAAAGGGACAACCAGCCTTATTCAACTAAAAATATGTTGGTTCTCCCTTACCATGAAAACTTGGTTGATATGCCTTCTCTTCTTAAGACTTTTAATATCAGAGTTGTATTCAAAAATCTTGATACAGTAAAAAAAACTTTTGATAAAGAATTCCCCCCAAAATGCTGATGGATGTGTCTATAAGATTCCTTGTAAAATTTGCGATAAAGTTTATTACGGTCAAACTGGTAAAAATCTCGAACTAAGATTAAAACAACATAAATATAGCATTAGAACCGGACAAGATTCCAATGCTCTATTTATTCATGTATGAATAATTCATGGATGAATAATAGGCTCAAATATCTACTAGGGCATAAGAAAGGAATTTATAGGCGTATCAAAAGAGGTGAGGGTCATCTTATGAATCAGTATATTGACATTAAGAGGGACATTAAAAAGGGAATAAGAAAAGCTAAAAGGAACTATGAAATTAAAGTTGCTAGGGATTCTAAAACTAACCCAAAAAGTTTTTTCCAGGTCTATAGAACAAAAGTTAGAGATAAGATAGGTCCCCTTAAAAATAACTATGGGCACCTTACTGACAAAGAGAATGAAATGTGCTTGATTTTAAATAATTATTTTCTCTCAGTTTTTACACAGGAAGACACTAACAATATTCCAGTAATTAATTTTTACAGTGGGCTAGAAGAAGATAAATTATGTAACATCACAGTCACTAGTGAGATGGTTGTGAAGCAGATAGACAGACTGAAGCAAAATAAATCGCCGGGTCCTGATGAGGTTTTTTCAAGGGTTCTTAAGGAATGCAAAATGGAACTCGGTGAACCATTAACTAATATTTTTAATTTATCTCTTCAAACAGGTGTAGTGTCTGATATGTGGAAGATGGCTAATGTAATTCCTATTTTTAAAACAGGGGACAAGTCGTTACCGTCAAATTACCGCCCAATAAGCCTGACCTCAATTGTAGGCAAATTACTAGAGTCAATTATAGCTGAGATTATAAGAAGCCATCTCGATAAGCATAGCTTGATTAATGATACTCAGCATGGATTCACAAGAGGCCGGTCTTGTCTAACTAATTTATTAACTTTCTTCAGTAAAGCTTTTGAGGCTGTTGACCACAATAAAGAATTTGATATTATTTACTTAGATTTTAGTAAGGCTTTTGATAGAGTTCTGCACCATAGACTGTTAAAGAAAGTGGCAGCTCATGGCAATGGGGGAAAAGTGCTCTCGTGGATCGAGTCATGGCTCACTGCCAGGAAGCAGAGAGTGTCCATAAATGGGGTTAAATCCGAGTGGGGATCTGTAACAAGTGGCGTTCCACAGGGATCAGTCTTGGGCCCGTTGTTGTTTATAATATATATCAATGGTCTTGATGAGGGAATTACTAGTGATATGAGCAAATTCGCCGATGACACAAAGATAGGTAGGATAATTGATTCAAACGTAGATGTTATGGAACTTCAGGAGGATTTAAACAAACTCTATTCTTGGTCAGAAAAGTGGCAGATGCAGTTCAATGTAGATAAATGCAAGGTTCTGAAGCTTGGGAGTGCCCATAACCCTAGTACTTATAAGTTAAATGATGTAGAACTTAGCCATACAGATTGCGAAAAGGACTTGGGGGTTATGGTGAGCAGCAACCTTAAACCAAGACAGCAATGCCTAAGCGTACGTAATAAGGCAAATAGATTACTGGGATTTATATCAAGAAGTTTAAGCAACAGAAGTCCAGAGGTCATACTGCAGCTTTATACATCATTAGTAATGCCTCACCTAGATTATGCAGCTCAGTTCTGGTCTCCGTATTACAAAATGGACATAAATTCGTTAGAAAACATTCAGCGTAGGATGACTAAATTAATACATAGCATTAGAAATCTTCCTTATGAAGAAAGATTGAAGACTCTTAAGTTACATTCACTTGTCAGACGAAGAATGAGGGGAGACCTGATCGAAGTGTATAAGTGGAAGATAGGTATTAATAAAGGGGATATTAATAAGGTCTTGAGGATGTCTCTCCAAGAGAGAACCCGCAGTAATGGATTTAAATTAGATAAGTTTAGATTTAGAAAGGACATAGGAAAGTATTGACACATATGCAACAGTTAGGTATCTTTATTATGAAACGTTTCGCCTACACAGTAGGCTTCTTCAGTCGAGTACAGAAAAGTTGATAGAAGCAGAAGATACTTGAAGACGATGTAATCAGTCCATCATCCTTAAAGTTTTGAGGTGGTCAGTCCCTCAGTCTGGAGAAGAGCATTGTTCCATAGTATGAAACAATATGGAACAATGCTCTTCTCCAGACTGAGGGACTGACCACCTCAAAACTTTAAGGGTGATGGACTGATTACATCGTCTTCAAGTATCTTCTGCTTCTATCAACTTTTCTGTACTCGACTGAAGAAGCCTACTGTGTAGGCGAAACGTTTCATAATAAAGATACCTAACTGTTGCATATGTGTCTTACCTAACAACCTGTCGGTATTTTATACCATTTTAATGTTCAGGAAAGTATTGGTTTGGAAATAGGGTAGTTGATGAGTGGAACAGTCTACCTAGTTGGGTTATTGAGGCTGGGACTTTGGGTAGTTTCAAATCTAGGTTGGATAAGTACATGAGTGGGAGGGGTTGGATTTGAGTGGGACTTTCACATCAGAGCTTATTTCTTGGGTGGCATTGAAAATTGGGTTGGGCAAATGTTTTGTTAGTGGGATGAATTGTAAAGGACCTGCCTAGTATGGGCCAGCAGGCCTCCTGCAGCATTCCTTCTTTCTTTCTTATGTTCTTATGTTCTTATTTTTACCTATCCAATTGATTTTCAAAAAGTTGAGAAAGTAGTATCAAGCAAGTCCATGGTCGACAGGAATATAATTGAATCTTGTTTCATAAAAAGCAGTTTTGACAATAATATGAATATTTCCTTTGGTTTATATAAATTAGATTCATTTATAATTAATAGAATTTGGGAAGAATTTAATAATACATTGGACAAATAATAATTTTTTTAAATTTCTTATTTCTTGGGTAGAATAGTTTGTTGGTGGGTTGTGTGAAGGACCTGTCTAGTTAGGCTGGCGGGCCTGCTGTCTCGCGTCAGGTGTTGTGGGATCTGATAGTGAGGTGTGGACTACCCCTTTATATACTCTCCCTTGATGCTTTACTGTCATTGTTCCTTGATAATGTGAGTAGTCACGAAAGCACTTGGAATTTCTCTATTCTTTCACAGTGGTTGTTTTGCATATTCTAAAATCATCTGCTTACTGTGATCTTATTGCATATATATATATATATATATATATATATATATATATATATATATATATATATATATATATATATATATATATATATATATATATATATATATATATATATATATATAGATATTATTTTTATTATCACACTGGCCGATTCCCACCAAGGCAGGGTGGCCCGAAAAAGAAAAACTTTCACCATCATTCACTCCATCACTGTCTTGCCAGAAGGGTGCTTTACACTACAGTTTTTAAACTGCAACATTAACACCCCTCCTTCAGAGTGCAGGCACTGTACTTCCCATCTCCAGGACTCAAGTCCGGCCTGCCGGTTTCCCTGAACCCCTTCATAAATATATATATATATATATATATATATATATATATATATATATATATATATATATATATATATATATATATATATATAAATGCAATAATATCACAGTAAACAGGTGATTTCAGAATATGCAAAACAACCACTGTGAAAGAATAGAAAAATTCCAAGCGCTTTCGTGACTACTCACATTATCAAGGAACAATGTTCCTTGATAATGAACAATTGTTCCTTGATAATATAAGTAGTCACGAAAGCACTTGGAATTTCTCTATTCTTTCACAGTAGTTGTTTTGCATATATATGTGGCACCTCTGTCAGAAACAGGCTGTGGGCATCCTGCTCTGTGATTTTGGCACAATATCGTCCAATCAAGAACAACTACCAGGATTATCATCAACCGGCTGGTGTGTGATTATCTGTTGCTCGTATTGGAAAGGGCCAGAAGACTCTGAATTTCGTCTCTTCCTTCAGAATCAAGAAAAGTGTTGTGTATGTGAACATATGAGGGAACATAACGATCACCATGGGTAGGAGAGGTCGGTGAGGGGAGGCCTCATGGAGGAGGAGGAGGAGGAGGTTGAGGGGTAAAAATGTCCCTCCCTTCCCCCTTCCCCCTTCCCCCTTCCCCAAACAGGCGCGCATACACCGTGTGCTCGTGTTACAACAATGGAGTGTTTGTTCACCGTGTGTATAGTGTATATAGTGTATAGTGCGTAGTATGTGCATGGTATGCACATAGCATGTGTAGTGTATAGCGGTGTGTCGTTTATAGTGGGGGCTGTGCACAGAGCATAGTGGTGTATAGTGACTTATCCTGGGAGGGAGTGAGTGCCCTACTCCGCCTCATCACATCTTCCACTCCTCCCATTCCTCCACTGCCCACCACAAGGACAGGAGACCCCTCTTCTTCCCCCACCACCACCATGAACTACATGCGGTATGTGCCATGCGCCATTTTCCTTTCAGCCTGGGCTTACCACACAGTTTGAGGTATGGCAGATGATGAAGCCAGCCAGCCACAAAGCCACGGAAACAGTGCACCCAACAATGAAAGAAGAGGCACATGTCAGGTGTGTGGAGAGTTTCGAGCACACAACAGGGATGGCCGCATTCGTGCACACAATGGGTGTGCGGGATCACATATGTCCCCAGCAGAGAGCAGCCCACAGCCTCCACAGGAAGATGACCATTCCAATGGCAACCTCCTCACTTGCGATAACCTTCTGTTGGCATTCAAATCCACTGCTAGCAGTACCCTATCTCACATCCCTAAAGTGGCTCGCCCACATGCAGAAGGGAAATTCACAGACCTTCTTAAGCAGGTGAATGGAGGTTCAACCAACTTAGAAGCCTGAGGCACCATCCAAGCATGTTGCAACCTACTCCTGTTCGGCAATGTCTGTCTTGCAGTTCCTGAAAGACGAGGCAAACTGCTAACCACGTCAGTTATCAAGGCAGTGCCCAACTACTCAAGAACGGATAATTGTGTCCCTCTGCCCCATTATCGCGGGAATCACAGAGGTAGACCCAACAAAAAGTCCCACTGAAAACGAGAAAATTTGCGCACAGGTTAGCAAAAAAATTGAAGAAGGTAACACAGTGGGAGCAATCAGAATAATTACAAGTGACGACACTGTAGCCCCCAAAGATGAGACCACAGTCAAAGCACTAAGAGACAAGCATCCAACCAGGGACACCATAGCCATCAACAACAACCCGGAGGAAGACCCTATCACTGAACAATTAATTTTGCCAGAATCGAAAGTCTATAAGGTTATTGTGTCATTTCCAGCAGGATCTGCAGGAGGTTACACTTGAATTCGACCACAGCACCTCAAAGAGATGGTAAATCCAGTACTCAGTGCATCTGCATCAATTCTTCTCACCGAGTTAGCAACTTTCGTCAACAACTGCCTGGCTGGGAGAATCCCAGAAGAAATTAAACCTTTCTTTTTTGGAGCCTCACTGTGTGCTTTGAAGAAGAAGGATGGGGGAATCAGACCCATTGCTGTTAGTAACACTCTTCGCCATCTCGTTGCCAAAGCAGCAGTAAGAAACATTCGCCTAGAAGCTGCCAGTTTACTCCAGCCACACCAACTGGGCTTTGGGGTCTCTTAAGGCAGTGAAGCCGCAGCTCATGCACAAGGACCTACATCAGGGACCTACCAGAAGACAAAGCCGCAGTCAAGCTTGATTTTAGAAATGCCTTTTAATATGGTGAAGAGAGATGCTGTCTTGCCAGCTGTTAGGGATCGGTTCCCCAGTCTTTTTCCCTTCATTTCAGCTGGCTACAGCAAACCCTCAATTCTTTTGTTTGGAGAACATGAAATTCTCTCATCAGAGGGTGTTCAGCAGGGTGACCCACTAGCTCCACTTCTCTTCTGCTTGGCAGTAAGAAAACTAACTTCCAGCCTATGCAGCAAGCTCAACATCTGGTACCTGGATTATGGCACTCTGGAAGGTGCTGAAGAGTCCCTGGTAGGGGAGCTACAACTGGTGAAAACACAGGAAGAAGACTTGGGACTCATCCTGAATCCCTGCAAGTGTGAAATCATCACAGTGAACAAGGAAATAATCAATGTTGTGCGAAGAATCCTCCCAGATGTCTCTACTACCACTCCATCCAACAGTATCCTCTTGGGAGCACCGTTGGGTCACCAGGCCATCGACACTGTCCTCAAGGACAAATTGAATGACCTGATGAGAATGGAGGAGAGAATAAGCGATCTTGATGCCCATGATGCTCTGTATCTCCTCACAAGGTGCCTTTCTATGCCAAGACTCACTTACTTTCTGAGGTGTGCACCCTCTTTTGACAACCCAACACTCGACGACTATGATGCACACCTGAGCTCAACCTTTAAGAAGGCATTGAACCAGTCACTAGATGATCAGTAATGGGATCAGGCAACCCTCCCAGAGCGACTGGGAGGAATAGGGGTGTGCAAAGCAACACATGTTGCTTTACCTGCTTTCCTGTCTTCGTGTTTGGCTTCCAGTGCATTAGTCAAGAAGATTGTTCCCGAACACTTGAGAGACGTGGTAGGAGCTCAAGACCCCAAGTTTACTGAAGCAGCAATTCAGTGGGACACCCTTACGGATTCCTCCAGTAGACGAGCTCCTCCCAAAGAGCACAAACAGTCCCACTGGGACAAACCAATCATGGAAAAAATTGCCAAAACAATGCTCTCCAATGCCTCAGGAAAGGACAAAGCTCGTCTCCTGGCAGTGAAGGCACCACACTCAGGAGATTTCCTGTTAGCTGTTCCCAATTCCTCCTTGGGCACTCGACTAGACCCACAGGCCATTTGGACTGGTGTTGCTCTTCGCCTAGCCGCCCCCATCCTCAACGAACATTGGTGTATTTGCGGCAGGGCGACAGCTGATCAATTTGGACTTCATGGTCTCGTGTGTCACACAGCAGAAGGGAAGTATGCCAGGCATGAGGAGGTCAGTGACATCATAAAGAGAAGCCTCGCCACAGCCCTTTGCCCAGCTCAATGGAAACCCCAAGTGCAAAGGTCTGACGGAAGTGAAAAGCATCCTGATGGAGCCACTATGCTACCTTGGAAGGATGGAAAGCAGATTGCCTGGGACTACACCTGTGCCGCCACATTGGCAGACACCTACTTGCCATACTCTGTAGTGGAAGGGGGTGGAGCTGCCAGCCACAGGGAGACCCAGAAGATCCGCAAATATGAAGACCTTCCCCCTTGCTATAAGTTCATCCCAATAGGGTCAGAGACCCTTGGAGCATGGGGCAAGTGTGCTCTAAAGTTCCTCAAAGAGCTGGGTGAAAAGCTCATCATAGAAACCAAGGACCACAGGGTGACGAGCTTCCTCTTTCATAGGCTCAGTGTCGCGATCCAGAGAGGAAATGCCTGCAGCATTCTGGGCAGGCGGCCCACTGCCATGGAGCTGGATGAAGTATTCGAGACGTAGCTCTGAGTTATCAATGTTGTTTTACTTTCTTTTGTATCTTTGTGAATGTTTTGTCAATGTATTTAGTCTTTAAATAAAATATGTATTAAATATAGGTGGTAGTAGAAAAAAATTCTCAAACAGCTTCACGGAGAACCTTGAGTTTTTCCTGAAGCAAGTTTATTCTTTTCAGAGGATGAGGGTCCACAGGACAGTTCTAGAGGTGGTACCTCCCTAGATTATATATATAAACACTCTGGCTGAAGGAGACTCGAACCTACGAATCTGGGAACAAGGTACGCAGTGCTATACCATTCACACCACACTGGACCAATAAATTGGAGCCTAGCACAATGGTAGACGTTGATCCAAGGCAGCCAGCTTTCAGGGAGAAGGCTTACAGCTTTTCATCTCATCTCCGCGTGCATAAGCCTCACTAGAGATTTTAACAATGCAAGGAATTCGCAAGAGCAGGCAAAATATACACAAACACTGATCTCTGGCTGAAGGAGACTCGAACCTACGAACCTTGGAACAAGGTACGCAGTGCTATACCATTCTCACCACACTGGACCAATACCTTGGCGCCTAGCACAATGCTAGACGTTTATCCAAGAGATGAAAATCTGTAAGCCTTCTCCCTGAAAGCTGGCTGCCTTGGATCAACGTCTAGCATTGTGCTAGGCACTAAGATATTGGTCCAGTGTGGTGAGAATGGTATAGCACTGCATACCTTGTTCCAAGGTTCGTAGGTTCGAGTCTCCTTCAGCCATAGATCAGTGTTTGTGTATATTTTGCCTGCTCTTGCGAATTCCTTGCATTGTTAAAATCTCTAGTAAGGCTGATGCATGCAGGAGATGAGATGAAAATCTGTAAGCTTCTCCCTGAAAGCTGGTTCCCTTGGATCAACGTCTAGCATTGTGCTAGGCGCCAAGGTATTGGTCCAGTGTGGTGAGAATGGTATAACACTGTGTATCTTGTTCCAATGTTCGTACGTTCGAGTCTCCTTCATCTCCTGATCTCTGGCTGAAGAAGACTCGGACCTACGAACCTTGGAACAAAGCAGCCAGCTTTCAGGGAGAAGGCTTACAGCTTTTCATCTCTTGGATCAACGTTTAGCAATGTGCTAGGCGCCAAGGTATTGGTCCAGTGTTGTGAGAATGGTATAGCACTGCGTTCCTTGTTCCAAGGTTCGTAGGTTCGAGTCTCCTTCAGCCAGAGATCAGGAGATGAAGGAGACACAAACGTACGAACATTGGAACAAGGTACGCAGTGTTATACCATTCTCACCACACTGGACCAATACCTTGGCGCCTAGCACAATGCTAGACGTTTATCCAAGAGATGAAAAGCTGTAAACCTTCTCCTTGAAAGCTGGCTGCCTTGGATCAACGCCTAGCATTGTGCTAGGCACTAAGGTATTGGTCCAGTGTGATGAGAATCGTATAGCACTGCGTACCTTGTTCCAATGTTCGTAGGTTCGAGTCTCCTTCAGCCAGAGATCAGTGTTTGTGTATATTACGCCTGCTCTTGCGAATTCCTTGCATTGTTAAAATCTCTAGTAAGGCTGATGCATGCAGGGGATGAGATGAAAAGCTGTAAACCTTCTCCCTGAAAGCTGGCTGCCTTGGATCAACGTCTAGCATTATGCTAGGCGCCAAGGTATTGGTCCAGTGTGGTGAGAATGGTATAGCACTGCGTACATTGTTCCAACAGCTCTTATTGTAGCGCTCTTAAGTGGTGATATCCAAATTAATCCAGGACCTCAAACTATTGTGCAGAGGCAAAACAGACAGGTAAATGACGGCGATAATGACGGTCTAGTAGCTAGGAATGATAATCTTAACTCCATATGTAATGCATACATAGGTCAATGTGAGACAATACAGCCATTATTATCTCAAACACTACCAAACAGGTGCATACACTGTACTAAAGTACGCATGAAAAACAGAAAAGGCACCTTATGTAAAATGTGTAAGGGGTGGGTGCATGATGGATGTATGTACAATTATAACAACGATGTCAGAATTCATTTTGTGTGTAACAAATGCACTTTGGCACAGTTACCCTTTAGCAGTGATGACATTGATTTACCTAAATTTAATACAAATGACCCATTGCCATATATTGATGATTATGATTGTTTTATGAAAACAGGCCTTCACTTTATTCATGTCAATGCAAGATCACTTCTTCCTAAATTGGCAGAGATTAGGATTCTAGCTAACAAAATTAGGGCGGCAGTTATAACCATCTCTGAATCTTGGTTGGATGATACGGTGACTGACGACGAGGTAAAAATAGATGGTTACAATATAAAACGCTTAGATAGGAACAGAAAGGGTGGTGGAGTATGTGCCTACATTAGAAATGACTTAGCTTACAACCCAAGACCTGATTCAAATAACAATAAACTGGAGATTCTATGGTTTGAAGTGCTGCTTCCCAAGACCAAACCCATCTTAGTAGGAACTAGTTACCGCCCTCCTACCCAGGACCAGTTCTTAGAAGACTTTTCCAGAGTCTTGTCCGGAGTTGAAAACAATTGCGAGACAATAATACTGGGCGACTTCAATATCTGTTTTCAGCAGCAAAATAACGGGCTATGCAAAAGGTATAAGCAAATTCCAGGATTAAATAGTTACACTCAACTAATTAATACTCCAACCCGGATCACACAGTTCTCAGCCACCCTAATTGACCACATACTTTGTAACCGCTCTGAGAAAATTAGTCAGTCAGGCGTCATTACCACAGGTCTTAGTGATCATTTCATCATTTACTGCACCAGGAAAATCACTAGGGATAGGATAGGCCTACACAGGACAATAAAAATGAGGTCAACTAGAAACTACAGTAAAGAAACACTGGTAAATAGGCTACACAATTGTGACTGGACAGATATAACAAGTTGCATGGACGTAAACGATGCCTGGGAAAAATTCAAAACAATGTTCACTACCATCCTTGATAATATTGCACCAGTTAAAGAGGTTAGGATTAAACGAAGAACTGAACCCTGGATGAATACTGAGATATTAGATAATATGAAATTCAGAGACCAGCTGCTAAAAAGATTTAAAGCAAACAGACAGGATATTGCAGCACTAAATGAATTCCAAAGGGTGAGGAACAGAGTACAGAGACTTATAAAAGGAGCAAAGGCAAAGCACTACTGCTCAAAAATTGAAGAGTATAAGCATAACCCCAGAAAGCTCTGGCAACAACTAAAACATTTGGGGAATAGCCATAAGCCAGTAGATAGGTCTAACATAGTACTCACTATCGATAATGAGGTATGCCATGAAACATCTAAGGTGGCAAATTGCTTTAATTCATACTACACATCTGTTGCATCAACACTAGTAAGTAAACTACCAGCTGCATCAAATACCTTTAACACAGACTCTGATAAGTTTCAAACATACTATACCAATAAAGGGGTAACCCCAAACAGTTGTCAACTAGTAAGTGTATCTCATGACTTTATTCAAAAGAACTAAGCAGGTTAAACCCAACTAAGAGCACAGGCCCTGATAACATCCCGTCTAAGTTCCTAAAAGATGGTGCTTCTGAACTGTCAATCCCTATTGCTCACATAATAAATCTATCAATCACCACTAATACCGTACCGGAGGGGTTCAAGGAGGCCAGAGTTACTCCTATCTTCAAGAAAAATAGTAGGTCTGATGTAAGCAACTATAGGCCTGTTAGTATACTCAGTATAATATCTAAAATTCTAGAGAGGGCGGTGTATTCTCAAGTAGTTAAGTACCTTAATGACAACAACATTCTCCATAGCTATCAATCGGGCTTTAGAAGATCCTACTCAACCGACACCTCCCTTATTAATCTGATGGATTACCTGAGAACTGAAATGTCAAAGGGGAACCTCATAGGCATGGTAACCTTAGACCTGCAAAAGGCTTTCGATACTGTCAACCACAATATATTATGTAATGAACTTCAAGCTATCGGTATAGGTTCTGTAGACTGGTTTAAGTCCTACCTTAGCAACAGGAGACAAATAGTCAAAATCAACAAAACAGAATCAGAACCCCTGCCGATAACATGTGGAGTTCCCCAAGGTAGTATTCTGGGTCCCTTATTATTCTTATGTTATGTCAATGATATGCCTATCAGTGTCAAGTGCAAACTTCTACTGTATGCAGATGACAGTGCTCTGTTAGTGTCAGGTAAAGACCCACAAGATATTGCTAATGTTTTAACACTGGAACTGGAGTCCTGCAGCAGCAAATAGTTAGTAGACAACAAACTATCATTACACCTAGGGGAAAACTGAAGCCATTCTCTTTGGCACGAAACATAAACTGAGAAGGGTAAATAACTTTAATGTTCAATGTAATGGGGAGCCCATCACTTTGGTTTCATCAGTAAAATTTTTGGGAATCCCCTTTGACCCATGCATGTCAGGAGAATTGATAGGGAACAGTGTAGTAAAGAAAGCGAATGCCAGACTGAAGTTCCTGTATAGACAAGCACAGTGTCTACCTACTGAGGCTCGCAGGACCCTATGTCTAGCCCTTATACAATGCCATATGGATTACGCTTGCTCTTCTTGGTACTCTGCCTTGACAAGAAAACTGAAAGATAGACTGCAAATCACCCAGAACAAAATCGTAAGATTCATCCTGGGGCTGGGACCAAGAGAACATGTAGGCCAGGATGAATTACAGCAGTTGGATATGCTGAATGTTGAAGACGGAGTAAAACAACTGAAGCTAAATCATGTTTATAAAATTGCTCACAAACAGTGTCCAGAATATCTTGCTGTCAATTTTGTCAAGGTTGGGAACCAAAGTAATCATAGTACTAGGGGGAAAGAGCACAACTTTGTAGTACCCACAGTCATTGGCCAGGCTTCAAACACCTTTTATTGTACAGCAATAAAGGAATGGAACAGACTGCCCGCACATGTCAAAGCCAGTCATAGCATGAACCAGTTCAAGAAGAGTGCCAAAAGGTGTCTGATGAATGTAGCTACAGAAAGGGAGGGGAATGATTTTCTATTTTTTATCTAACATACGTGTAAATTTTACCTTATTCCTAGTAATGACCCTCGTATTGTAGATAGTCTTAATGACCCTCGTGTAGTAGATAGTATTTTTAGTATGATAATAAGATGTTATCTTCATTATAGAATAATAAGAAAATATTATAACCTTTATATTATAATAATAAGGTAAAAGGACCCCAATGGAAATAAGTCACTCTGTCTGACTTTTTTGGGTTATCCCAGGATCTCTACACATATGCTGCTATGTATGATAATTCTATGTAACTGTATTTGTGTATACCTGAATAAACTTACTTACTTACTTACTTACTTAATAAAAACTTGCTTACTTACATAGAACCACAGTAGAATAAATTGTAGGAGTTATCTAAAGAATTACGTTTTCTCTAGTAAAACATTAGAGAAAATAAGTAAACTATGTTATTACTGGGGGTAACTATAGAAAAATATGTTTTTCGTATGCCTTCGCCCTATCATCATTCACTCCTAAAAATGGTGTGTTGCATGAGAATGGAAGTGTTGCTGCTTATTTATTCTACTGTACCAACTTGTACACATTGTAAGAGTGCTTGTATTGCGTTGTAAAAGGTTCACACACTCATGCAAATGTATGTGAATAAACCAAAATTGGACACGGATTGTGGAAAATTAAATTTACCTGGATGTAACTCATAAGATACATACCAGTAAATGGTAACAAAGATAATTATTCTTTATCAAGGTTACAGAGACAAGTAGGAATTTTAGAACACCTAGGTCACAAAAAATGTCCTCCTTCGATACTTACGATAATCTATCTGTGGAAATTTATTTGGTCCCTAAAGTTCCACAGGACAGACACGGCGAACCAAGGGATCCCAGCAAGTCCGTAATGGAACGGCTGAGCTGGGTGGCCCTTAAACCCACCCAAACAAAAAGTGTTCTCCCCGAGTTGGCGTGGTTGGTAAGCACTATTTAAGTTATATATTTACCCTTCAGGGAAGGAGTAGGTAGTTTTACTGGTAGTACACTAATATTAGGATCATTGAGGCAACTGTAGATAATAATAATGTAGACCTAAGACCTTAACATAGGTAGTAATAGGCCGATAATGTAGGCAAGCACTAGGATAAGTTAGCTTGGGAGAACTGGCAGCCCTAGTTTGAATGAAGAGACGAGGGTCTGGAAGAGAGACCAGCTTGTTCTTCTTAAGACAGACACCAACTGGACAAGATGTGCCGTGATCAGCAGACGGCGCCCCCCACGTGTCTTTACATTCGAGAAGACCTGGGGAAATCTGATAAAGGCACCTCGATGTACCGAAGATGACCTCCTCCATCAGGCCCATACAGTAAGACAAGACCTCCACTTTATCTCATAGATTTCTGGCCAGTGTCTGGGGAAATTGTGAGTGAGTTGATCTGTAGGCCCGTTGTGCAGCTGGCAGTGCATGCCCAGTAAGTACCAGTGTCTTTTGTCAGTCTGGAAGCTAGTGTCCATGTCTGCATAGTTGTACTAGGGGATACACACCCTCTTGGATATAGGAATTTCTGAGGTGCAGGCAGGTCACTAATAACAATTGAATATTGCAGGAATTCAGGCTCCCGGTTGCACGTGGTTTCTGAGGGGAAGTCCAAAGGGGCTAAGGCTAAGCTTAGGGAAGTTGAAGATCAGGATATATGCTGCAACACCAAGTAAGTTAGTCCTTTATACGTGCATGCAGGCGAGTTTCTTGCAACATCAATCATTTGTGAAAATCTGTCCTATAAGCCACTTGTGAGGCTGAGGTACCCACCTCAGAGCTCGGTGTCAACAGAGTTTGCCAGGGTAGGCAACTCACGTGAAGGCAGTCCACACAAATTTTCACAAAAGGTGATGTTGCAAGAAACTCGACTGCATGCACGTATAAAGGACTAACTTACTTGGTGTTGCATCATATATCCTGATCTTCAACTTCCCAAACAGCCACACACCTGTCAATATGTTGCCCAGGTTGCCCCAGTTGAATTTACCGACATTTGATGGAACCCTAACTGAGTAATTTACCGACATTTGATGGAACCCTAACTGAGTACATTGCTTTCTGGGATCAGTTTAAAGCGCAGATAGATGACAGGAACGATTTGTCAGATGCCGTCAAATTGCAGTATTTGTGGTCGCAGCTCAAGGGTAAAGCCTTAGACCTGGTCCGGCACTACCAGATTACTGACACTCATTACCAACATGTATGGCAACACTGAAGAGATAAAAGTGGCCATACTTTATCGGTTGTTGGATCTAGAGGCTTGCCGACATGACCGCCAAAGCCTAGAGGAGTTCCATATTGAAATTATGAGCTTGACAAATAGTTTCAAAGATTTGCATGATGAGGATGATTCAGAATGGGTCCTTAGCCAGGTGATTAAGAGGAAACTGGCTAGCACTACAGTGCATGAGTTACACTTAAAATATCGGACGAATAGGTTCACGATAAAACAAATTGTTGAGGGCTTGGGAGATCTCGTTTCCCATTTGAGTATAGGTATGAGAGAAGAGTCACCACCATCACCACATAAAAACCCAGACAGTTACTCAAAGATCTCGAGAGATCAGTCTAAAGCTCGTACAACTAACGTTGGAGTGTACTATGGTAAAGAAGTGTCTAAGGTAAGAACCTCTAAGCATAACCTTAGAGGCACTCATGCCAGAATATGTGTGCTCTGTGAAGGCAAACACGCTAGCACGAGTTGCCCGGAGTATACAACACTGAGCAGTAGGCAACAGAGACTAAGGAAGTTGAGACTCTGCTTCAAGTGTTGTGGGGAGCACTTTGCGAGAGACTGTGGCACCCAGCTCAGTGAGTGTAGAGTCTGTTGCAAAGGTTAGCACCATACTGCACGATGTCCCAATAATTTAAGGGAACCCCAGGCTAGTAGGGATATCTCTCGGGTAGAGATAGAAAGTGAGTCCGAGCCTGAAATGGTAGCCAGCGTGATTAGTGGGAGTGAAGTCTCTAATCCGAGTGAGAATCACGGAGGTGCTGCCCTACCTACAGTCATGGCAAAGGTTGTGAGTGGGCACAAGTCCGAAACAACCCGATTATTCTTTGACCCAGGAGGACAAGTATCCTTGATAACAAAGAAGTTGGTGGCTAAATTAAAGTTGAAGGCCACAAAGAAAGTTAGTATGATGTTGGGAGGGGCTATAAGTCAGGTCCCACCCAAATCTTATGATGTGGTGGATGTCACAGTCAAATTAGGTGGACATTGCAGAGACATTACAGCCATTGTGATAGAGACATTACCCAGGGCAATTACAGCGAGAGGTCTTGCTGCAGCAGCTAAGTGATTGAAAGACCTTGACGTGAAGCTGGCAGACCAGGGAATTACCACTGACACAGTCAGAAATGTAGGTATCCTGGTGGGAGCCAATCATATAGATTACTTCCTGTCTACATGACGGACGTTTAAGGAAGGAATTGGTTTATACAGATCCCCAGTAGGATACATCATAGGCGGCAGGATTCCACCTGAATTCCCTGCCACGCCAGATAGAGGAGAAGCTGTCCCAATGATAGCTGGGGGAGTAGTGATAATGAATACCAGTATGCATGATGAACAACCAGCAAAGCTGAACCAGGTAGGGAGTGATGAACACTCGGCCACCTTGGGAAAACACTTGTACAGGGTACGTAAAGAGGGAGATAGATTGCCTTTAAATCCAGGGAATCTCGTATCAGTGGGACAAAAGGCTACCAGGGCATGTGGGCCACTGGGTGGGAAAGTACGGAGCCACTCAGTCAAGGCTAGACATATGAAAGACGTTAAAGTTAAATGAAAGGGTGCTAAGACCACCGGAACCAACAAATTTACACCCACAGAGGTCCATGCAGGGGAAACTGGATGGTTGAAGTTAGACCGGAGTCTGCTCGACGAGAGTGGCCAGACGGCACTCGTGTCCAGGGTCTGCCGTGGGGGCTCGCGGAAGGTGAACTTGATTTAGACTTA
Organism: Cherax quadricarinatus; assembly: GCF_038502225.1. Lineage (NCBI taxonomy): Eukaryota > Metazoa > Arthropoda > Malacostraca > Decapoda > Parastacidae > Cherax > Cherax quadricarinatus. Next base: position 22,443,796 of record NC_091365.1, on the reverse strand, counting down.
GCGCCTACCTTCCCCGGCGAGAGGATGTCGAAATTTATTTGGTCCCCAAAGTTCCACAGGACAGACACGGCGAACCAAGGGATCCCAGCAAGTCTGTAATGGAACGGCTGAGCTGGGTGGCCCTTAAACCCACCCTAACAAAAAGCGTTCTCCCCAAGTTGGCGTGGTTGGTAAGCACTATTTAAGTTATAGATTTACCCTTCAGGGAAGGAGTAGGTAGTTTTACTGGTAGTACACTAATATTAGGATCATTGAGGCAACTGTAGATAATAATAATGTAGACCTAAGACCTTAACATAGGTAGTAATAGGCCGATAATGTAGGTAAACACTTGGATAAGTTAGCTAGGGAGAACTGGCAGCCCTAGTTTGAACGAAGAGACGAGGGTCTGGAAGAGAGACCAGCTCGTTCTTCTTAAGACAGACACCAACTGGACAAGACGTGCCATGATCAGCAGACGGCACCCCCCACGTGTCTTCACATTCAAGACCTGGGGAAATCTGGTAGAGGCACCTCAATGTACCGTAGATGACCTCCTCCGTCAGGCCCATACAGTAAGACAAGACCTCCACTTTATCTCGTAGATTTCTGGCCAGTGTCTGGGGAGATTGTGAGTGAGTTGATCTGTAGGCCCTTTGTGCAGCTGGCAGTGCATGCCCAGTAAGTACCAGTGTCTCTTGTCAGTCTGGAAGCTAGTGTCCGTGTCTGCATAGTTCTACTATTGGATACACACCCTCTTGGATATAGGAATTTCTGAGGTGCAGGCAGGTCACTAATAATGATTGAATATTGCAGGAATTCAGGCTCCCGGTTGCACATGGTTTCTGAGGGGAAGTCCAAAGGGGCTAAGGCTAAGCTTAGGGAAGTTGAAGATCAGGATATGTGCTGCAACACCAAGTAAGTTAGTCCTTTATACGTGCATGCAGGCGAGTTTCTTGCAACATCAATCATTTGTGAAAATCTGTCCTATAAGCCACTTGTGAGGCTGAGGTACCCACCTCAGAGCTCGGTGTCAACAGAGTTTGCCAGGGTAGGCAACTCACTTGGAGGCAGTCCACACAAATTTTCACACTATCTCTCCACAAGTCACTCTGGATCTATATTAATTTTAAATGAAATATGCATCACCATGAATTATGGTAAAAACATTAATATAAATATGTGGACTGTATATTAAATTTAAAATGTGAATACATATACATTGAAGGAGAATTTATAAAAATAAGACTCACCAATTAGTCTGGAGATTATGGTATGTCATACTCAAACCCCTGCTTAAATTTATGAAGAAAATACTGGCCACAATTTTAACACAAAATATACTTGGCTTAGCTGGGGTTCCGAAGCTGTCCTATCCATCTGCTTAATGCTCACATTATGCAGGACTGCAAATACAACAATTTCGGCTTCTATTTGAGAGGTTTTAAGCCCAATATACCCCCTAGAGTGACGAAAATTTATGCACATTTCACTAACGTGCCTTTACCACATTCAAAACAATGGCATCTCATCCCCAGTGACACTCACCCATCCCTGGTTCTTTATTTATTTACAAATTAATTTTTATTACCTACAATATATTACACTAATTTTGTGGAAAATATTTTAATCTTCTGAAGCTATAGTGCCTAATAGGTGTTTAATGTGTCAACATGGGTCAAAAATGTATTTGAAAATGGACTAGAACCAACAGAGAAGCTCTGCGCCTGTGCTGATGGGCAGGGAGAGGTCGAGACGGGGCATCAGGGAGTGGGAGTGTTTGGAATAGAGTTAAGAAGCTGGGAAAACATGGGACCAGGAAATTGGCGTTCATGGTGGCCTAAGGATTAATATAGGCCTCACTTCATAACAGGAAGTGTCGTAACTGTTCCTGGTGAAGAGTGAGGGAACATGATTTATAGGACCACCGTAACAAAGTGGCAAAATTAGTGAATAATGGTAGGACCGGTGGTGACTGGCGCATCGCCATGGAGTGTGTCCCGGGGAAAAATACCCATGATTTAATCATCAATTATCGGTCTCAGATCTTAATGGAGTGACCTCTAATGTGTATAATAATTATGAGACATTAAATCGTCTTGTAATCAATAACACTTAGTTAAGAGAATGCGTGAAGCAATATAAGTTGCCTTGCTCTGAGTGAACATGTGTAGACCTCGTTGTTCCTGTCCCGTGAAGTTTTTATGGAGTCACGACTTCTAAACCGGGACAAACCAACGGATACCTCGTCCTGCTGGAATAAGAACCGTGTCGGTGTAGCAAGACATCGAAATGAGATGGTGAATGGAGGAAATAAGGAGCATCAATCACCCACAGTTAAGTAACCCTTCTAGTTATAGCAGACTGATACTGGCCAGTTAGGTATGTTGTAATTGGATAGGTTGTGGGTGATCCAGCTACATCAAGTGACCACCAGAGAATATCTGGTAAGTGGTGGGATTATATATGTGTTTTTCCTTGATGGATATATCCATGGGTAACCTACCCCCCCCTTCATTCAGTTAAACTAATATAATCTATACAGTCCACAATTAATTAGTAGTGCCGTACTTGTGGGTGCTATCCAATTTATTCTGGTCTCGGATAGATATGGATAAGATTGTGAGGTCGAAGGGACCACCTGCAGTGACCAGGGGTGGTTAAGTTTTCTCATATGTCTACACGGGGTGACTACGGTAAACAATATGGTTTCTGTCTCCCAATGAGATTACTCGTATGCATGTAATGTTGAGGTATATACAGGTAACCCCCTAAAAAATGTTCTATAAATTTACATAAAAAATACACGGTATTTTTGGAGAATATACAGTATTTTCCACACTGCTGCTGGGCGGAGTTCTTGCTAAACGACTCAAATTGCTCCTTCCTTTAGGAGACGGTTCCAGCCAGTTCTGGCTTGAGTGGCTGTTCTCCTAGTAGGTCTTACTACAATTTCATTTTCCTGCATCACTTGGTCAGCGTTATCTTCAATATCACTCGTGTCACTTTCCCTTAGATTTTTCATTTACATTTGATTGAATACCATTTCCAAGGGACTCAATTTATTAATTGTGCACAAACTTTCCTGGCCACAAAACAACACTGTCACATTCTGGACAACACATTGTGCATCTGGGAATAATGTCAATACTTTGCCCAGAGGCCACAATGTTCGATGTTGTTCATTATTAATTAACACAATGTCACCTGGTTGAATGTTCTGTCGATTTACTGCCTCTGTCGCATCATAAAAGTGTTCACGTAGTGTAAGAAGAAATTCCTTATGCCACATATTAGACCAATGATCAATTACTTTATTTAACATTTTAAATTTATCACACAACACTGCTGCATCATTGTAATCTTCATCATTTTCTTCAGGATTATCTCTATATACAGGGGCAGCTTCCAATTTCCTTCCACATATTAGGTGAGAAGGTGTTAATACATCTGTATCAGGTGTATCACTCATGTACGAGAGAGGCCTATTATTTATCCAGTTCTCCGCCTCCACCAACACCACACGAAATTTCTCCAAATTAATTCTGTTCCGGTGTAGAACTTTATGGAGACACCTCATCACTGTGCCTATCAGTCTTTCATATAGCCCACCCCGCTGCCAAGGGGCTCTAGGAGTAATAAATTCCCAGGTACACCCTCGTTGGGTTAACAGAGATTGAACATCCTTACTCTTATTTAATTCTATCAAGTGTTGAGCACCCGCTACAAAATTTGTGGCTTTATCCAAAATCATCAATCTCAGACAAAATCTCCTAGCTGCAAATTTTCATAACATCTGTATAAACTGTTCTGCAGACAAGTCCTGAGCCACTTCTAAATGAACTGCCCTGGTAGCAGTACAAGTGAACAAGCATACATACATTTTCAATGGAACATCATCTGAAGTACCTGTTAAAATAATTGGACCACTATAGTCTACACCTGTTACATCAAATGATTTCACTAATTGTACATGCTCCTTTGGCAATGGTGGAGAACCTGGGTACATATAGCATCTGGCATCCACCCGGCAACATATTACACAAGATTTAATCACCCTTTTTACACTTTGCCGTCCTTGTGGAATCCAGAAAGTTTCCCTAATACAATTTAAGGTATCTTGTACCCTACCATGCATTACATTTCTATGGGCATTTAAAACAATTAAATTTGTTAGATGATGAGTTTTGGGCAATAAGATAGGGTGTTTAGCATAATCACCCAATTCAGCATTTTGTAACCTACCTCTGCACCTAATTACTCTAAAAACAGCCCCAATTTCTCTATAATGGAACCTTTCACAATTTTTCTTTCCATTATCAATTTAATCTCATTTCCATAGATTTCTCCTTGTACCCTCTGTATCCAATATTCAAGAGGATGTGAAAACTTACAGGGGATATTCATCATGTTTAGAAATTTAAACACCAACTTAGTTACATTAATTAGTTTGGGTAAAGAAGAGTACCTATTTATATCAATGGCTAAGGAAGGACAAACTATTGGAGTGGTGGTCACAGTAATTTCAACAAGAGCAATATACACCTTTTGTACAGGCCAATTAGCTTTATTTAATAACTGGCTCGGTTCTTTAAACCATGATACAGCATTTACGAATTTAGCATAAGGTAAACCTTGAGACAAGAAATCAGCTGGATTCTCCTCACCAGGTATATGATTAAATGTTAACATTTCAGTGACTCTGTTTTGTATATACACAATTTTACTGTTTCCATTACGAATCCATTGTAAGGATACCTCATTATCTGACCAAATTACAGTGTCGCTAATATTTATCTCCTGCAACTTATTTCTTATGTAATTAGCTAATTTGACACCAACATAAATGGCTGTTAATTCCAACTGAGATAAGGCACGTGATTTAATTGGAGACACTTTAGCCTTAGACATAACAAGAGAAATAACTGAAGGTAAGTAACTGCTCCACACGCCAATTTTGAAGCATCACAAAAAATGTGGAGTATATTTTTCCATCTGGATTGGCCACCTGGCGTGGGAACTCCAACATTGGAATTTTTTCATAATCACCAATTAATTCATCCCACCTGTTAATGAATTCCTCAAGGTAGAATTTCATCCCAAGCACATTTAAGCTTCCACGCTTCTTGTATTAACAATTTCCCTCTTATAGTAAGGGGTGACACTAAGCCTAGTGGATCAAAACATTTGGAAACTTCAGCAAGCAAGACTCTCTTAGTTAATTTATTGGGCATACTGTAATTATTAGGTTTTAACATTAACAAATCTCTCTCAGTATCCCAAGTTAAACCCAATACATTACTACATTTTGATACTTCATCTTCAGGGTAATCTTTACTTATTTTGTCCTTTAATTTGGACGAATAACTATTCCATTCCCTCATAGGCATATTTGCACTTTGCATTATTATATTAGCCTATCCATATGTCACTAACAGTTCTTCTTCAGTTGACGTCACACCCAGGAAATTGTCCACATAAAATTGTTTGCTCATTACTTTATTCAATGGACTTCCCATACGTTTAACGTGTGCAGTTTTCGTCGCTTGAAGAAGGAACAGACTGGATGTAGCACCAAATAATACACTCCTAAAGTGAAAAGTTTTCAGAGGGCTAAGTGGGTCACTAGGATTCTCAGGCCATAAGAAGCGGGTACAATCCCGGTCAGCCTCTTGTAAACCCACCCTTAGGAAAGCTTAACTTATGTCAGCCGTAAAGGCATAATTCTTCACCCTGAAATTTAATAAGATATCTCCTAATTTTTGTGTCAATGACGGACCTGTCATCAAACAGTCATTTAAACTAGGTACATTTTTGTTAGTCTTGGCACTACAATTAAACACAATTCTCAGAGGAGTGGTCTTAGAATCCTTTTTCACTCCTTGATGTAGCAAATAGTGACCATAAATTTTGGCTTGCTCAGGAGGTACCTCTTCTATAAATTTATTAATTAATTGTTCAGTAATTATATCACTATAAGCAGTCAACAATTCTGGTGTCTTACTCAGTTTGCGGAGCTGAGCCTTTAATTGTCCGTATGCCATTCTGAAATTAGTGGGCAATTCTGGATGGTTCAGTCTCCACGGAAGTCGTACCCAGTAATGCCCAGATTCAAATTTTACATCTCTCAGGTACTGTTCCTGAGTAAAAGAATCGTCTGGACTTTCTTCATTTACATTTATTCCAATGCTGTCTAATTCCAGCAATTTATGCACTAGCTCAACACCATCCTCGATTGGAGAATCATATTAGGGCATGATTTCATGAGTAAGACACACAGAGATAGTATTTATAGTTTCCTCTAGTCATGCATTATTATTACGAGGAATTCTACCATACATTACATGACCTCCAGCAGTCTTTAAAAGGGTGACACCACATTTCTTTACCATACCCTTTACAAAGGAGGCACAATAGTCACTACCTATCAAAATATTTATTGGGCATACAGAATCATTTACACCAGAAGGTGCTAAATTTACTTTATGTGAAAGTCTTTCTGTAGCTTTACTAAGCCCTACTGTAGATATTTTCTCTGGGAGTCTATCTACAATTACTGCATTAACACGTTTTTTTCTCATTGCCCAAACTGACAGTTACATAAACAGTGTCATACAATTGAGCCCTTTTATCTGAGAGAAAACCAGATAATTTTAAAGTTGTAGGATCTCCAATTTGTACTTTCATCCCATTAAGACATTTATGTTTTATGAAAGTACGTTGTGATTCCTGGTCTAATGATACAGTTACATTTTTTTTTGTTTATGCCTTTTGTCATCAATTTTTACTTGTGACACAGGTAAGGATACTTCAGCAAAACCATCATTATTAATATTAGCAGCAAGTTTTACATTAGCCACTGTTGTGTCAGGATTGTCAACATTTCCATTATTATCAGCATTATCATATAGACCCTTACACATAACTATATGGTGTCTTCCCTTGAGACATTGATAACAGTTGTTTAATTTGGCATGACAGTCCCTTACATTGTGATTACCTAGACATCTGATACATATGTCAAGTTCTTCCAATCTTTCAACTTTATCATTCCATGAATTGTATGCATTGCAATTCTTAGAAAAATGAGTACCCTTGCAGAAAAGACAATCTCTCTTTTCTTTGACTGGTTTCTTATTAACTTGGCTACTCTTAGGAGGGTACTTATTCTTCTCACCTTGTGGAGAATCATTATTTCTGATTCCTGCTACTTGATATAACCTATGCAACTCTTATTAGTAGATGAATCCTGATTATTAACATTGGTATAATTTTTCCCTTTGTGAAACTTGACAGATACCTCAGAGTTATTATGTGTCTCATGTTTAAAATGAGTTGGTTGGCTGGTCTGCAACTGAACAATTAATTCTTGCAGACCTAGTCTTATTTCCTCCAGACCAAAATAACCTTTGTGATACTTGTTCGAGAATCATTCAACTGTTTTACAGTTTAATTAATTCTGTACCATGGCACTCAATAACCAGTCTGTTTCCTTCGGATTATATTTATCACTTATAGTTTTGAGAGTGCTCTCCAGTTTAACTCTAAATTGCTGTAAACCTTTGTAAGTGTGATCTGGAGTTTTTAAATTAATAATGATAGTCACTAGATCCAACCTACTTGGTTCTATATTACCTTAAGTGACCTTAAAGAAATCAACTGCTTCCTTGCAAGAATCATCTACATTGAGAAAGGCTTGGATGAGTATGTGAGCATCTCCTCTTATCTGCCCTTTTAGATAAAATAATTTAGCAACATATGCTAGATCACTCCTATCATGCACAGCTGCTTTAAAAATTGACCAAAACTCCTCCTAATTTTCTCCAGGATTAAATACAGGTAAAGATAATTCTGGGAGTTTTGGCAAAGGCATCTTATTTATTGGAACAGATTGATTAACTGCCTGGTTTACACCTTTCAATCAATTCAAAGCCTGACTTTTACAAAAAAGAATTTTTTCTTCTAATCCATAATACTGGTTAATCATAATATCCATTTCTGTCTCATCTGCACAATTTACTAACAAATCTCCTTCATATTTTATAATATAATTTGTATAATATAATTTGCAGAGGCAAAGGCAATGTTCGCAGCTTTCACTGAGACCCACATAAAGGATCACTTAGACAACGAAATATGGATCCCAGGTTACAACCTATACAGATGTGACAGAGTGAACAAGCAAAAGGGGGGGGTTGGCCTGTACATTGCAGAGTCACTTGTTTGCAAAGAACTGCTTAATGCCTCAAATGATGTAGTGGAAGTTTTAGCAGTAAAGGTCGAGAACCAAAACCTAGTCATTGTGGTAGTCTACAAGCCTCCGGATGCAACATCCCAGATATTCCAGGAACAGCTATTAAAAATTGACCACTGTCTGGAAAATCTTCCAGCTCCTGCACCCAACATCTTGCTCCTGGGGGATTTCAACTTAAGGCACCTAAAATGGAGGAATATAGCAAATAATATTGTTGCAGTAATAACACCAGGAGGCAGCTCCGATGAAAACTCACACTCAAACGAGCTTTTAAATCTCTGCACAAAATTCAATTAAAACCAGCAAATAATAGAGCCTACTAGACTGGAGAATACACTAGACCTCATCTTCACTAACAATAATGATCTGATAAGAAATGTCACCATATCAAAAACAATATACTCAGATCACAACATAATTGAGGTTCAGACATGTATGCGTGGAGCCCCAGACCGACATAATGAGACTAGTCACGAGGGAGCATTACCTGGAATTTACCTGGAGAGAGTTCCGGGGGTCAACGCCCCCGCGGCCCGGTCTGTGATCAGGCCTCCTGGTGGATCAGAGCCTGATCAACCAGGCTGTTGCTGCTGGCTGCACGCAAACCAACGTACGAGCCACAGCCCGGCTGATCAGAAACTGACTTTAGGTGCTTGTCCAGTGCCAGCTTGAAGACTGCCAGGGGTCTGTTGGTAATCCCCCTTATGTGTGCTGGGAGGCAGTTGAACAGTCTCGGGCCCCTGACACTTATTGTATGGTCTCTTAACGTGCTAGTGACACCCCTGCTTTTCATTGGGGGGATGGTGCATCGTCTGCCGAGTCTTTTGCTTTTGTAGTGAGTGATTTTCGTGTGTAAGTTCGGTACTAGTCCCTCTAGGATTTTCCAGGTGTATATAATCATGCATCTCTCCCTCCTGCGTTCCAGGGAATACAGGTTTAGGAACCTCAAGCGCTCCCAGTAATTGAGGTGTTTTATCTCCGTTATGCGCGCCGTGAAAGTTCTCTGATCATTTTCTAGGTCGGCAATTTCACCTGCCTTGAAAGGTGCTGTTAGTGTGCAGCAATATTCCAGCCTAGATAGAACAAGTGACCTGAAGAGTGTCATCATGGGCTTGGCCTCCCTAGTTTTGAAGGTTCTCATTATCCATCCTGTCATTTTTCTAGCAGATGTGATTGATACAATGTTATGGTCCTTGAAGGTGAGATCCTCCGACATAATCACTCCCAGGTCTTTGACGTTGGTGTTTCGCTCTATTTTGTGGCCAGAATTTGTTTTGTACTCTGATGAAGATTTAATTTCCTCATGTTTACCATATCTGAGTAATTGAAATTTCTCATCGTTGAACTTCATATTGTTTTCTGCAGCCCACTGAAAGATATGGTTGATGTCCGCCTGGAGCCTTGCAGTGTCTGCAATGGAAGACACTGTCATGCAGATTCGGGTGTCATCTGCAAAGGAAGACACGGTGCTGTGGCTGACATCCTTGTCTATGTTGAATTCACCAAATTCAACTTCAATAACAAAAACATAAAGTGGGACCAAGTAAACCAAGTCCTAACCGATATAAGCTGGGAAGATATACTAAGCAACACAGACCCCAACTTATGCCTAGAACAGATTAACTTGGTGGCACTCGATGTATGCACAAGGCTTATTCCTCTTAGAAAAAGGAGGAGTAGATGTAAAATAGAAAGAGACAGGTGCTCCCTTTACAGGCGACGGAAAAGAATAACAGAGCGGCTAAAGGAGGTCAATATATCTGAAATGTGTAGGGAGAAGCTGGTCAGAGAAATAGCAAGCATGGAACTTAAGCTAAAGGAATCTTATAGGAGTCAGGAATAGCGGGAAGAACTAAAAGCCATAAATGAAATCGAAAGAAACCCAAAGTATTTCTTCTCCTATGCCAAATCAAAGTCGAGAACAACGTCCAGTATTGGGCCCCTACTTAAACAAGATGGGTCCTACACAGATGACAGCAAGGAAATGAGTGAGCTACTCAAGTCCCAATATGACTCAGTTTTTAGCAAGCCGCTAACCAGACTGAGAGTCGAAGATCAAAATGAATTTTTTATGAGAGAGCCACAAAATTTGGTTAACACAAGCCTATCCGATGTTATCCTGACGCCAAATGACTTCGAACAGGCGATAAATGACATGCCCATGCACTCTGCCCCAGGGCCAGACTCATGGAACTCAATGTTCATCAAGAACTGCAAGAAGCCCCTATCACGAGCCTTTTCCATCCTATGGAGAGAGAGCATGGACACGGGGGTCGTCCCACAGTTACTAAAAACAACAGACATAGCCCCATTCCACAAAGGGGGCAGTAAAGCAACAGCAAAGAACTACAGACCGATAACACTAACATCCCATATCATAAAAATCTTTGAAAGGGTCCTAAGAAGCAAGATCACCACCCATCTAGAAACCCATCAGTTACACAACCCAGGGCAACATGGGTTTAGAACAGGTCGCTCCTGTCTGTCTCAACTATTGGATCACTACGACAAAGTCCTAAATGCACTAGAAGACAAAAAGAATGCAGATGTAATATATACAGACTTTGCAAAAGCCTTCGACAAGTGTGACAATGGCATAATAGCGCACAAAATGCGTGCTAAAGGAATAACAGGAAAAGTCGGTCGATGGATCTATAATTTCCTCACTAACAGAACACAGAGAGTAGTCGTCAACAGAGTAAAGTCCGAGGCAGCTACGGTGAAAAGCTCTGTTCCACAAGGCACAGTACTCGCTCCCATCTTGTTCCTCATCCTCATATCCGACATAGACAAGGATGTCAGCTACAGCACCGTGTCTTCCTTTGCAGATGACACCCGAATCTGCATGACAGTGTCTTCCATTGCAGACACTGCAAGGCTCCAGGCGGACATCAACCAAATCTTTCAGTGGGCTGCAGAAAACAATATGAAGTTCAACGATGAGAAATTTCAGTTACTCAGATATGGTAAACACGAGGAAATTAAATCTTCATCAGAGTACAAAACAAATTCTGGCCACAAAATAGAGCGAAACACCAACGTCAAAGGCCTGGGAGTGATCATGTCAAAGGATCTCACCTTCAAGGACCATAACATTGTATCAATCGCATCTGCTAGAAAAATGACAGGATGGATAATGAGAACCTTCAAAGCTAGGGAGGCCAAGCCCATGATGACACTCTTCAGGTCACTTGTTCTATTTAGGCTGGAATATTGCTGCACACTTACAGCACCTTTCAAGGCAGGTGAAATTGCTGACCTAGAAAATGTACAGAGAACCTTCACGGCGCGCATAACGGAGATAAAACACCTCAATTACTGGGAGCACTTGAGGTTCCTAAAACTGTATTCCCTGGAATGCAGGCGGGAGAGATACATGATTATATACACCTGGAAAATCCTAGAGGGACTAGTACCGAACTTGCACACGAAAATCACTCACTACGAAAGCAAAAGACTTGGCAGACGATGCACCATCCCCCCAATGAAAAGCAGGGGTGTCACTAGCACGTTAAGAGACCATACAATAAGTATCAGGGGCTCGAGACTGTTCAACTGCCTCCCAGCATACATAAGGGGGATTACCAACAGACCCCTGGCAGTTTTCAAGCTGGCACTGGACAAGCACCTAAAGTCGGTTCCTGACCAGCCGGGCTGTGGCTGATATGTTGGTTTGCATGCAGCCAGCAGCAACAGCCTGGTTGATCAGGCTCTGATCCACCAGGAGGCCTGGTCACAGGCCGGGCCGCGGGGGCGTTGATCCCCGGAACTCTCTCCAGGTAAACTCCAGATAAACTCCAGGTAAACTCCAGGTAAACTCCAGATAAACTCCAGGTAAACTCCCTTCTCTAGAGCATCAAAATACAATTTTAAATCATCAGTATTCACAGTTTCTTGATTCATTAATTCCAAACTTTTATTGTATACCTTTGTTACATGACTCTTTCTAGCCTGCAATGACGATTTTTTTGCTCTAAATTCCATGTGTTTGTCCTCTCCATTAATTTCCTCATTTTCACCCATAGTGCAATGTATTAAATTCAACTTAATTAATAACACAGATTATGTGCTTAATTATGCACTTTATAAAGGTAAATATTACAATTTACCTTTGAATAAATCTTATCTACACTTGAGCTTAGCAATTACATGTAAGGAAGTTATAATATAAATTTTAAATGCATTAATATGAATCCTAGCTACACTTGAGATTAGCAAAATTAGTATTGTAATAATTATAATCCACTACACATTAAGTAAATTTGTGGACTTAACATCCACCTTCTTCTGTCACTTCACGTATAATTATTAAGTAATTAATTCAGTAATTAATGACTTCACTAATTTTATCCAGTTCAATCAGGGACCAAAGGGCTACTATGTGGAAAATTAAATTTACTTGGGTGAATCTCATTAGATGCATACTAGTAAATGGTAACAAAGATAATTATTCTTTATCAAGGTTACAGAGAGAAGTAGGAATTTTAGGACACCTAGGTCACAAAAAATGTCCCCCTTCGATACCTACTATAATCTCTATCTCCACAATCTTTATCTCCACAAGTCACTCTGGATCTATATTAATTTCAAATGAAATATACATCACCAAGAATTCTGGTAAAACATTAATATATATATATATATATATATATATATATATATATATATATATATATATATATATATATATATATATATATATGCAAAACAACCACTCTGAAAGAATAGAGAAATTCCAAGCGCTTTCGTGACTACTCACATTATCAATGAACTATCATAGTTCCTTGATAATGTGAGTAGTCACGAAAGCGCTTGGAATTTCTTTATTCTTTCAGAGTGGTTGTTCTGCATATTCTGAAATCACCTGTTTACTGTGATCTTATTGCATATATATATATATATATATATATATATATATATATATATATATATATATATATATATATATATACATATATATATATATATATGTGGACTGTATATTAAATTTAAAAAATGAATACATATACATTGAAGGAGAATTTATCTTAATACTACTCACCAATTAGTCTGGAGATTATGGTGTGTCATACACAAAACCCCCTGCCTAAAATATGAAGAAAATACTGGCCAGAATTTCAACATAAATAGACATCACTCAACTGTGCTAATATCCTGTTTCCATCTAATTACAGAGTCCTGTCCAGTCGCCTAATTCTCACATTCTGCAGGACTGCAATTCCTGCAATTTTGGCTCCTATTTGAGAGGCTTTAAGCCCAATATAGCTTCTAGAGAGACGGAAATTCTTCCAATTTTTCACTAACATTTGTCTTGGTCAGTTCAAAACAATGGCGACTCTCCCCCAGCGACGCTAACCAATTTCGCTGGTTCTTTATTTAATTACAAATTAATTTTTATTACCTACAATATATTCCATTAATTTACATACAAAAAACACTCTTTTCAGAAAATATACAGTATTTTCCACAGTATTTCTATTTCTGGTTTTATGCTCATAATGCCTTTACTAGAAAAATGACAGGATAGTTAAGGAGAACTTTCAAAACCAGGGATGCCAAGCCCATGATGACACTCTTCAGGTCACTTGTTCTCTCTAGGCTGGAATATTGCTGCACACTAATAGCACCTTTCAAGGTATGTGAAATTGCTGACATAGAAAATGTAGAGCGCCTTCATGGCATGCATAACTGTGATAAACCACCTCAGTTACTGGGAACACTTGAACTTCCTAAACCTGTACTCCATAGAATGCAGGCAGGAGAGATACATGATTATATAAACCTAGAAAATCCTAGAGGGATTAGTGCCAAACTTACACATGAAAATCACTCCCTCTGAAGGCAAAAGACTCAGCAGACAATGGAACATCTACCCAATGAAAAGCAGGGGTGCCACTAGCACGATAAGAGACAACATAGTAAGTGTCAGTAGCCCAAGACTGTTCAACTGCCTCCCAGCATACATAAGGGGGATTACCAATAGACCCCTGGCTGCCTTCTAGCAGGCACTGGACAAGCACCTGAAGTCAGTACCTGACCAGCCAGGCTGTGGTTCATATGTCGAGTTGCATGTAGCCAACAGTAAGAGCCTGGTTGATCAGACCCTGATCCACCATTAGGCCTGGTGACAGACTGAGCCACAGGGAGCGTTGACCCCCGGAGCCCTCTTGTGGAAAATACTTTATATTTTCCGAAAATAAAGTGTATTTTATATGTAAATTAGTGTAATATACTGTAGGTAATAAAATGAATTATGTAAATAAATAAAGAACCAGCGAAATTGGTGAGCGAAGCTGGGGAAGGGAGACGAGATGCCAATGTTTTGAACTGGGCTAAAGGTACGCAAGTGAAATGTGCATAAATTTCGTTGCTCTGGAGGTTAAATTGTGGTTGAAACCTCCCAAATAGGAGCAGAAATTGGTGGAATTGGAGTCCTGCATAACTTGAAAAGGCGAGTGGGCAGGACAGCCAGGGAACCCCAGCTAAGTGATGACTATTTATGTTGAAATTCTGGCCAGTATTTTCTTCATATTTAGGCCGGGGTTTGTGTGTGACACACTAAGTAATCTCCAGACTAATTGGTGAGTGTTATTATTATAAATTCTCCTTCAATGCATATGTAGTCATTAAAATTAACATACAGTCTACATATTTATATTAATGTTGTACCAGTATTCCTGGTGATGTATATTTTAGTTGAAATTAATATAGGTCCAGAGTGACTTGTGGAGACAGAGATTATAGTAGGTATCGAAGGGGGACATTTTTTGCTACCTAGGTGTCCTAAAATTCCTACATGCCTCTGTAACTTTGATAAAGAATAATTATCTTTGTTACCATTTACTGGTATGTATCCTATGAGGTACATCTAGGTAAATTTAATTTTCCATATAGTTGCCCATTGGTCCTTCAAACTGGATGTAATTACTGAAGTCATTAGTTAATGAATTAACTACTTAATAATTATATGTGAAATGACAGAAGGAGGTGGATGTTAAGTTCATAAATTTACTTAATGTGTAGTAGATTATAATTACTACAATAATAATTTTTCTAAGCTCAAGTGTAGCTAAAATTTATATTAATATATATAAAATTTATATTATAATTTTCTTACATGTGTAATTGTCAAGCTCAAGTGTAGCTAAAATTTATATTAATGTATTTAGAATTTATATTACAATATCCTTACATGTAATTGCTAACTCAAGTGTAGCTAGGATTTATTCAAAGGTAAATTGTAATATTTACCTTTATAAAGTGCATAATTAAGAACATAATTGGTGTTATTAATTAAGTTGAATTTAATACATTGCACTATGGGGAAAAATGAGGAAATTAATGTAGAGGACAAACACATGGAATTTAGAGCAAAAAAAGCATCATAGCAGGCTAGAAAGAGTCATGTAACAAAGGCATACAATAAATGTTTGGAATTAATGAATCAGGAAACTGTAAATACTGATGATTCAAAATTGCATTTAGATGCTTTAGGGAATAGATATGATTCATACAAATTATATTACCTGGAGTTTACCTGGAGAGAGTTCCGGGGGTCAACGCCCCCGCGGCCCGGTCTGTGACCAGGCCTCCTGGTGGATCAGAGCCTGATCAACCAGGCTGTTGCTGCTGGCTGCACACAAACCAACGTACGAGCCACAGCCCGGCTGGTCAGAAACCAACTTTAGGTGCTTGTCCAGTGCCAGCTTGAAGACTGCCAGGGGTCTGTTGGTAATCCCCCTTATGTATGCTGGGAGGCAGTTGAACAGTCTCGGGCCCCTGAGACTTATTGTATGGTCTCTTAACGTGCTAGTGACACCCCTGCTTTTCATTGGGGGGATGGTGCATCGTCTGCCAAGTCTTTTGCTTTCGTAGTGAGTGATTTTCGTGTGCAAGTTCGGTACTAGTCCCTCTAGGATTTTCCAGGTGTATATAATCATGTATCTCTCCCACCTGCGTTCCAGGGAATACAGTTTTAGGAACCTCAAGCACTCCCAGTAATTGAGGTTTTTTATCTCCGTTATGCGCGCCATGAAAGTTCTCGGTACATTTTCTAGGTCAGCAATTTCACCTGCCTTGAAAGGTGCTGTTAGTGTGCAGCAATGTTCCAGCCTAGATAGAACAAGTGATCTGAAGAGTGTCATCATGGGCTTGGTATCCCTAGTTTTGAAGGTTCTCATTATCCATCCTGTCATTTTTCTAGCAGATGCGATTGATACAAGGTTATGGTCCTTGAAGGTGAGATCCTCCGACATGATCACTCCCAGGTCTTTGATGTTTGTGTTTTGCTCTATTTTGTGGCCAGAATTTGTTTTGTACTCAGATGAAGATTTAATTTCCTCGTGTTTACCATATCTGAGTAATTGAAATTTCTCATCGTTGAAATTCATATTGTTTTCTGGAGCCCACTGAAAGATTTGGTTGATGTCCGCCTGGAGCCTTGCAGTGTCTGCAATGGAAGACACTGTCATGCAGATTCGGGTGTCATCTGCAAAGGAAGACACGATGCTGTGGCTGACATCCTTGTCTATGTCGGATATGAGGATGAGGAACAAGATGGGAGCGAGTACTGTGCCATGTGGAACAGAGCTTTTCACCGTAGCTGCCTCGGACTTTACTCTGTTGACGACTACTCTCTGTGTTTACCTGGAGTTTACCTGGAGAGAGTTTCGGGGGTCAATGCCCCCGCGGCCCGGTCTGTGACCAGGCCTCCTGGTGGATCAGCGCCTGATCAACCAGGCTGTTGCTGCTGGCTGCACGCAAACCAACGTACGAGCCACAGCCCGGCTGATCAGGAACTGACTTTAGGTGCTTGTCCAGTGCCAGCTTGAAGACTGCCAGGGGTCTGTTGGTAATCCCCCTTATGTGTGCTGGGAGGCAGTTGAACAGTCTCGGGCCCCTGACACTTATTGTATGGTCTCTTAACGTGCTAGTGACACCCCTGCTTTTCATTGGGGGGATGGTGCATCGTCTGCCAAGTCTTTTGCTTTCGTAGTGAGTGATTTTCGTGTGCAAGTTCGGTACTAGTCCCTCTAGGATTTTCCAGGTGTATATAATCATGTATCTCTCCCTCCTGCGTTCCAGGGAATACAGGTTTAGAAACCTCAAGCGCTCCCAGTAATTGAGGTGTTTTATCTCCGTTATGCGCGCCATGAAAGTTCTCTGTACATTTTATAGGTCGGCAATTTCACCTGCCTTGAAAGGTGCTGTTAAAGTGCAGCAATATTCCAGCCTAGATAGAACAAGTGACCTGAAGAGTGTCATCATGGGCTTGGCCTCCCTAGTTTTGAAGGTTCTCATTATCCATCCTGTCATTTTTCTAGCAGATGCGATTGATACAATGTTATATTCCTTGAAGGTGAGATCCTCCGACATAATCACTCCCAGGTCTTTGACGTTGGTGTTTCGCTCTATTTTGTGGCCAGAATTTGTTTTGTACTCTGATGAAGATTTAATTTCCTCATGTTTACCATATCTGAGTAATTGAAATTTCTCATCGTTGAACTTCATATTGTTTTCTGCAGCCCACTGAAAGATTTGGTTGATGTCCGCCTGGAGCCTTGCAGTGTCTGCAATGGAAGACACTGTCATGCAGATTCGGGTGTCATCTGCAAAGGAAGACACGGTGCTGTGGCTGACATCCTTGTCTATGTCGGATATGAGGATGAGGAACAAGATGGGAGCTAGTACTGTGCCTTGTGAAACAGAGCTTTTCACCGCAGCTGCCTCGGATTTTACTCTGTTGACGACTACTCTCTGTGTTCTGTTAGTGAGGAAATTATAGATCCATCGACCGACTTTTCCTGTTATTCCTTTAGCGCGCATTTTGTGCGCTATTATGCCATGATCACACTTGTCAAAGGCTTTTGCAAAGTCTGTATATATTACATCTGCATTCTTTTTGTCTTCTAGTGCATTTAGGACCTTGTCGTAGTGATCCAGTAGTTGAGACAGACAGGAGCGACCTGTTCTAAACCCATGTTGCCCTGGGTTGTGTAACTGATGGGTTTCTAGATGGGTGGTGATCTTGCTTCTTAGGACCCTTTCAAAGATTTTTATGATATGGGATGTTAGTGCTATTGGTCTGTAGCTCTTTGCTGTTGCTTTACTGCCCCCTTTGTGGAGTGGGGCTATGTCTGTTGTTTTTAGTAACTGAGGGACGACCCCCGTGTCCATGCTCCCTCTCCATAGGATGGAAAAGGCTCGTGATAGGGGCTTCTTGCAGTTCTTGATGAACACGGAGTTCCATGAGTCTGGCCCTGGGGCAGAGTGCATGGGCATATCATTTATCGCCTGTTCGAAGTCATTTGGCGTCAGGATAACATCGGATAGGCTTGTATTAACCAAATTTTGTGGCTCTCTCATAAAAAATTCATTTTGATCTTCGACTCTCAGTCTGGTTAGCGGCTTGCTAAAACTGAGTCATATTGGGACTTGAGTAGCTCACTCATTTCCTTGCTGTCATCTGTTTAGGACGCATCTTGTTTAAGTCGGGGCCCAATACTGGACGTTGTTCTCGACTTTGATTTGGCATAGGAGAAGAAATGCTTTGGGTTTCTTTCGATTTCATTTATGGCTTTTAGTTCTTCCCGCGATTCCTGACTCCTATAAGATTCCTTTAGCTTAAGTTCGATGCTTGCTATTTCTCTGACTAGTGTCTCCCTACGCATTTCAGTTATATTGACCTCTTTTAGCCGCTCTGTTATTCTTTTCCGTCGCCTGTAAAGGGAGCGCCTGTCTCTTTCTATTTTACATCTACTCCTCCTTTTTCTTAGAGGAATAAGCCTTGCGCATACATCGAGTGCCACCAAGTTAATCTGTTCTAGGCATAAGTTGGGGTCTGTGTTGCTTAATATATCTTCCCAGCTTATGTCAGTTAGGACTTGTTTACTTGGTCCCACTTTATATTTTTGTTATTGAAGTTGAATTTGGTGAATGCTCCCTCGTGACTAGTCTCATTTTGTCGGTCTGGGGCTCCACGCATACATGTCTGAACCTCAATTATGTTGTGATCTGAGTATATTGTTTTTGATATGGTGACATTTCTTATCAGATCATCATTGTTAGTGAAGATGAGGTCTAGTGTATTCTCCAGTCTAGTAGACTATTATTTGCTGGTTTAAATTGAATTTTGTGCAGAGATTTAAAAGCTCGTGTGAGTGTGAGTTTTCATCAGAGCTGCCTCCTGGTGTTATTACTGCAACAATATTATTTGCTATATTCCTCCATTTTAGGTGCCTTAAGTTGAAATCCCCCAGGAGCAAGATGCTGGGTGCAGGAGCTGGAAGATTTTCCAGACAGTGGTCAATTTTTAACAGCTGTTCCTGGAATTGCTGGGATGTTGCATCCGCAGGCTTATAGACTACCACAATGACTAGGTTTTGGTTCTCGACCTTTACTGCTAAAACTTCCACTACATCATTTGAGGCATTAAGCAGTTCTGTGCAAACAAGTGACTTTGCAATGTACAGGCCAACCCCCTTCCCCTTTTGCCTGTTCACTCTGTCACATCTGTACAGGTTGTAACCTAGGATCCATATTTCGTTGTCCAAGTGATCCTTTATGTGGGTCTCAGTGAAAGCCGCGAACATTGCCTTTGCCTCTGCAAGCAGTCCATGGATGAAAGGTATTTTGTTGTTTATTGCTGGCTTTAGACCCTGTATATTTGCAAAGAAGAATGTTATCGGACTGGTGGTATTGTTGGTACTGGGGGGGGGGATTTTTTTCCACCATTAGTATCTGTATCTGTTGGTTTGGATTGGAGGCCATCGACTGTGGTTCCACTCCAGGAATGACTGGATTTGGTGTACGATTTCTGCCATTTCCTACCAGTTTTTTTCCTTCCTGGCAGTAAAAAACCACTCTCTCTTGAGTGGCTGTGGCTACCCAGGTTTTCCCATGGCCTGGAGGAGATTTGTTAGTAAATTGTGCAGATGAGACAGAAATGGATCTTATGATTAGCCAATATTATGAATTAGAAGAAAAAATGCTTTCTTGTAAAAGTCAGGCTTTGAATAAATTAAAAGGTGTAAACCAGGCAGTTAATCAACATGTTCCAATAAATAAGATGTTTTTGCTAAAACTCCCAGAATTATGTTTACTCGTATTTAATCCTGGAGAAAATTGGGGGGAGTTTTGGTCAATTTTTAAAGCAGCTGTGCATGATAGGAGTGATCTAGCATATGTTACTAAATTAGTTTACCTCAAAGGGCAGATAAGAGGAGATGCTCACATACTCACAGAAGCCTTTCCCAATGTAGATGACTCCTACAAGGAAGCAGTTAATTTCTTGAAGGTCACTTATGGTAATATTGAACAAAGTAGGTAGGATCTAGTGACTATCATTGTTAATTTAAAAACTCCAGATCACACTTACAAAGGTTTACAGCAGTTTAGAGTTAAACTGGAGAGCACTCTCAAAACTTTAAGTAATAAACATAATCTGAAGGAATCAGACTGGTTATTGAGTGCCATGGTACAGAATAAATTAAGCTGTAAAACAGTTGAATAATTCTCGAACAAGTATCACAAAGGTTATTTTGGTCTGGAAGAAATAAGACTAGGTCTGCAAGAATTAATCGTTCAGTTGCAGACCAGCCAACCAACTCATTTTAAAGATGCAACACATAATAACTCTGAGGTATCTGTCAAGTTTCACAAGAGTAAAAATTATCCCAATGTTAATAATAAAAATTTATTTCTTAAAAAAAGTTGCATAGGTACATATCAAGTAGCAGGAATCAGAAATAATGATTCTCCACAAGGTAAGAAGAATAAGTACCCTCCTAAGAGTAGCCAAGTTAATAAAAAAACAGTCAAAGAAAAGAGAGATTGTCTCTTTTGCAAGGGTACTTATTTTTCTAAGAATTGCAATGCATACAATTCATGGAATGATGAAGTTGAAAGATTGGAAGAACCTGACAGATGTATCAGATGTCTAGGCAATCACAATGTAAAGGACTGTCATGTCAAATTAAACAACTGTTATCAATGTCACAAAGGATGACACCATATAGTCATGTGTAAGGGTCTATATGATAATGTTGACATGACACAACAGCAGCTAATGTAAAAATTGCTGCTAATGTTAATAATGATGGTTTTGCTGAAGTAGCCTTACCTGTGTTAGAGGTAAAAATTGTTGATAAAAGACATAAATCAATAAATGTAAGTGCATTATTAGACCAGGGATCACAGTGTACTTTCATTAAACATAAATGTCTTAATGGGATGAAAGTACAAATGTGAGATCCTACAACTCTAAAATTATCTGGTTTTCTCTCAGATAAAAGGGCTCAATTGTATGACACTATTTATGTAACTGTCAGTTTGGGCAATGAGATAAAACATATTAATGCAGTAATTGTAGATAGACTCCCAGAGAAAATATCTACAGTAGGGCTTACTAAAGCTACAGAAAGACTTTCACATAAAGTAAATTTAGCACCTTCTGGTGTGATTCTGTAGGCCCAATAAATATTTTGATAGGTAGTGACTATTATGCCTCCTCTGTAAAGGGTATGGTAAAGAAATGTGGTGTCACCCTTTTAAAGACTGCAGGAGTACATGTAATGTATGGTAGGATTCCTTGTAATAATAATGCATGACTAGAGGAAACTATAAATACTATCACTGTGTGTCTTACTCTTGAAATCATGCCCAAATATGATTCTTCCATAGAGGATGGTGTTGAGCTAGTGCATAAATTGTGGGAATTAGACAGCATTGGAATAAATGTAAATGAAGAAAGTCCAGACAATTCTTTTACTCAGGAACAATACCTGAGAGATGTAAAATTTGAATCTGGACAATACTGGTACGACTTCCGTGGAGACTGAACCATCCAGAATTGCCCACTAATTTCAGAATTGCATACGGACAATTAAAGGCTCAGCTCCGCAAACTGAGGAAGACACCAGAATTGTTGACTGCCTATAATGATATAATTATTAAATTTATAGAAGAGGTACCTCTTGAGCAAGCCAGATTTTATGGTCACTATTTGCCACATCACAGAGTGAAGAAGGATTCTAAGACCACTCCTCTGAGGATTGTTTAATTGTAGTGCCAGGAGAAACAAAAATGTACCTAATTTAAATGACTGTTTGAAGACAGGTCCGTCGTTGACGGAAAAATTAGGAGATATTAAATTTCAGGGTGAAGAATTATGCCTTACGGCTGACGTAAGTTAAGCTTTCCTAAGAGTGGGTTTACAAGAGGCTGACTGGGATTTTACCCACTTCTTATGGTCTGAGAATCCTAGTGACCCACTTAGCCCTCTGAAAACCTTTGGCTTTAGGAGCGTATTATTTGGTGCTACATCCAGTCCGTTCCCACTTCAAGCGACGGTAAATGCACACCTTAAACGTACGTTAAGTCCATTGAGTAAAATAATGAGCAAACAATTTTATGTGGACAATTTCCTGGGTGTGATATCTACTGAAGATGAATTGCTAATGACTTATGGAGAGGCTAATAAAATAATGCGAAGTGTAAATATACCTCTGAGGGAATGGAATAGTAATTCGTCCAAAGTAAAGGACAAAATAAGTAAAGATTACCCTGGAGATGAAGTATCAAAATGTAGTAATGTATTGGGATTAACTTTGGATACTGAGAGAGATTTGTTAATGTTAAAACCTAATAATTACAGTATGCCCAATAAATTAACTAAGAGAGTCTTGCTTGCTGAAGTTTCCAAATGTTTTGATCCACTAGGCTTAGTGTCACCCCTTACTATAAGAGGGAAATTGTTAATACAAGAAGCGTGGAAGCTTAAATGTGCTTGGGGTGAAATTCTACCTGAGGAATTCATTAACAGGTGGGATGAATTAATTGGTGATTATGAAAAATTCCAATGTTGGAGTTCCCACGCTAGGTGGTCAATCCAGATGGAAAAATATACTCCACATTTTTTGTGATGCTTCAAAATAGGCATATGGAGCAGTTACTTACCTTCAGTGTAATAGTGTTATTTCTCTTGTTATGTCTAAGGCTAAAGTGTCTCCAATTAAATCACGTGCCTTATCTCAGTTGGAATTAACAGCCATTTATGTTGGTGTCAAATTAGCTAATTACATAAGAAATAAGTTGCAGGAGATAAATATTAGCAACACTGTAATTTGGTCAGATAATGAGGTATCCTTACAATGGATTCGTAATGGAAACAGTAAAATTGTGTATATACAAAACAGAGTCACTGAAATTAATCAGATGCAAGAAAAGCATAATAGTTTGGATCAGCATATGTTAACATTTAATCATATACCTGGTGAGGAGAATCCAGCTGATTTCTTGTCTCAAGGTTTACCTCATGCTAAATTCGTAAATGCTGTATCATGGTTTAAAGGACCGAGCCAGTTATTAAATAAAGCTAATTGACCTGTACAAAAGAAGTATATTGCTCCTGTTGAAATTACTGTGACCACCGCTCCAATAGTTTGTCCTTCCCTAGCCATTGATATAAATAGGTATTCTTCTTTACCCAAACTAATCAATGTAACTAAATTGGTGTTTAAATTTCTAAACAAGATGAATATCTCCTATAAGTTTTCACATCCTCTTGAATACAAGAAGGGTACAAGAAGAAATGTATGGAAATGAGATTAAACTGATGGAAAGAAAATTTGTGAAAGGTTTCATAATAAAGAAATTGGGGCTGTATTTAGAGAACAATGTAATTAGGTGCAGAGGTAGGTTACAAAATGCTGAATTGGGTGATTATGCTAAACACCCTATCTTACTGCCCAAAACTCATCATCTAACAATTTTAACATCAAAATGGTATACAATACCGACAGGTTGTTAGGTAAGACACATATGCAACAGTTAGACAACTTTATTCCGAAACGTTTCGCCTACACAGTAGGCTTCTTCAGTCGAATACAGAAAGTAGGCAGGAACAGTAGAGATGTGAAGACGATGTAATCAGTCCATCATCCTTAAAGTCGTAGAATTTGAGGTTGTCAGTCCCTCGGCCTGGAGAAGTTCAGTTCCATAGTTCCTGACTATGGAACTGAACTTCTCCAGGCCGAGGGACTGACAACCTCAAATTCTACGACTTTAAGGATGATGGACTGATTACATCGTCTTCACATCTCTACTGTTCCTGCCTACTTTCTGTATTCGACTGAAGAAGCCTACTGTGTAGGCAAAACGTTTCGGAATAAAGTTGTCTAACTGTTGCATATGTGTCTTACCTAACAACACTAACAATTTTAATTGTTTTAAATGCCCATAAAAATGTAATGCATGGCAGGGTACAAGATACCTTAAATTGTATTAGGGAAACTTTCTGGATTCCACAAGGACGGCAAAGTGTAAAAAGGGTGATTAAAACTTGTATAGTATGTCATCATGTGGATGCCAGATCCTATATGTACCCAGGTCCTCCACCATTGCCAAAGGAGCGTGAACAATTAGTGAAACCATTGTATCAATTGTATCAATCGCATCTGCTAGAAAAATGACAGGATGGATAATGAGAACCTTCAAAACTAGGGAGGCCAAGCCCATGATGACACTCTTCAGGTCACTTGTTAATCTAGGCTGGAATATTGCTGCACACTAACAGCACCTTTCAAGGCAGGTGAAATTGCTGACCTAGAAAATGTACAGAGAACCTTCACAGCGCGCATAACGGAGATAAAACACCTCAATTACTGGGAGCGCTTGGGGTTCCTAAACCTGTATTCCCTGGAACACAGGAGGGAGAGATACATGATTATATACACCTGGAAAATCCTAGAGGGACTAGTACCGAACTTGCACACGAAAATCACTCACTACGAAAGCAAAAGACTTGGCAGACGATGCACCATCCCCCCAATGAAAAGCAGGGGTGTCAATAGCACGTTAAGAGACCATATAATAAGTGTCAGGGGCCCGAGACTGTTCAACTGCCTCCCAGCATACATAAGGGGGATTACCAACAGACCCCTGGCAGTCTTCAAGCTGGCACTGGACAAGCACCTAAAGTCGGTTCCTGACCAGCCGGGCTGTGGCTCGTACGTTGGTTTGCGAGCAGCCAGCAGCAACAGCCTGGTTGATCAGGCTCTGATCCACCAGGGGGCCTGGTCACAGACCGGGCCGCGGGGGCGTTGACCCCCGGAACTCTCTCCAGGTAAACTCCAGGTAACAGGTGTAGACTATAGTGATCCAATCATTTTAACAGGTACTTCAGATGGTATTCCACTGAAAGTGTATGTGTGTTTGTTCACTTGTACTGCTACAAGGGCAGTTCATTTAGCAGTGGCTCAGGACTTGTCTGTAGAACAGTTTATACAGCTGTTTCAAAAATTTGCAGCTAGGAGATCCTGTCCGAGATTGATGATTTCGGATAATGCCACTAATTTTGTAGTGGATGCACAACACTTAGTAGAATTAAATAAGAGTAACGATGTTCAATCTCTGTTAACCCAACGAGGGTGTACCTGGAAATTTATTACTCCTAGAGCCCTTTGGCAGGGGATGCTTATGCAAGACTGATAGGCACAGTGATGAGGTGTCTCAATAAAGTACTACACCGGAAGAGAATTAATTTGGAGGAATTCCGTGCGGTGTTGGTGGAAGCGAAGAATCAGATAAATAATCGGCCTCTCTTACACGAGTGATACACCTGAAGCAGATGTATTAACACCTTCTCACCTAACATGTGGAAGGAAATTGGAAGCTTCCCCTGTCTATAGAAATAATCCTGAAGAAAGTGATGAAGATTACAATGATGCGGCAGTGTTGTGTGATAAATTTAAAATGTTAAATAAAGTAATTGATCATTTGTCTAATGTATGGCGTAAGGAATATCTTCTTACACTACGTGAACACTTTTATGGTGCGACAGAGGCAGTAAATCATTCAACCAGGTGACATTGTGTTAATTGATACTGAACAGCATCGAACAATGTGGCCTCTGGGCAAAGTATTGACATTGTACCCAGGTGCACAAGGTGTTGTCCGGAATGTCAAAGTGTTGTATTGTGGCCAGGAAGGTTTTTGCATGATTAATAAATTGATTCCCTTGGAATTAAATGGTATTCAATCAAATGTAAATGAAAATCTAAGGGAAAGTGACACGAGTGATATTGAAGATAATGCTGACTGTGAAAATTTGTCTGGACTGCCTCCATGTGAGTTGTCTACCCTGGCAAGCTCTGTTGACACGGAGCTCTGAGGTTGGTACCTCAGCCTCACAAGTGGCTTATAAGACAAATTTTCATAAATGACTGATGTAAGAAACCTCGCCAGCATGCATGTATAAAGGACTAACTTACTTGGTGTTGGAGAATCTATTCTGGTCTTCAACCTCCCTAAGCTTTAGCTCCATGTACTTCCCTCAGAACCACATGCAACCGGGAGCCTTAATTCCTACAATGTTCAATCATTATTAGTGACCTGCCTGCACCTCAGAAATTCCTATTTCCAAGGGGGTGAAACTCCTAGACTACTATGCAGAAAGTGACACTAGCTTCTAGGGTGACAGGAGACGCCGGTACGTACTGGTCATGAGCTGCCTGCTGCACAAAGGGCCCACAGCATGACTCACCCACAATTTTTCCCCAGACACTGGCCAAGATCCTAAGAAAAAAATGGAGGTCTCGTCTTACTGTATGGGCCTGACGGAGGAGGACATCTACGGTACGTCGAAGTGCCTCCACCAGATTTCCCCAGGTCTAGTATGTGAAGACACGTGGGGGTGCTGCCTGCTGATCACGGCACTTGCTCAGATGGTTTCTAGTCTTAGAAGAAAGGGCACTGTGGTCTCAAACCCCCGTGCCCAGCATTCAAATTTGGGCTGCCAGTTCTCACTGGCTAACATAACTTTGTGTTTGCCTACATTATCAGCCTATTTACTACCTACATTAAGGTCTTAGGTCCACATTATTATTATCTACAGTTGCCTCAATAGTTCTAATATTAGTGTACTAACAGTATAAACTACCTACTTCTTCCCTGAAGGGTAAATCTATCAATTAAGAAGTACCTTCCAGCCACCTTTGCCAACCCAGGTGTGTGTGTGTTTTGGTTGGGTGTAAGGGCCACCCTATCCAGCCGTTCCTTACACGGCCATGCTGGGATCTTGTACGCCATATCTGTCCTGTGGAACTTTAGGGACCGAATAAATTTCCACACTGACCAAGTGATGCAGGAAGATGAAATTGTAGTAAGATCTACTAGGAAAACAGCCACTCAAGCCAGAACTGGCTGGAATCATCTCCTAGAGGAAGGAGTAATTTGAGTCGCTAACAAACTCCGCCTGGAGTTTACCTGGAGAGAGTTCCGGGGGTCAACGCCCCCGCGGCCCGGTCTGAGACCAGGCCTCCTGGTGGATCAGAGCCTGATCAACCAGGCTGTTGCTGCTGGCTGCACGCAAACCAACATACGAGCCACAGCCCGGCTGATCCGGAACTGACTTTAGGTGCTTGTCCAGTGCCAGCTTGAAGACTGCCAGGGGTCTGTTGGTAATCCCCCTTATGTGTGCTGGGAGGCAGTTGAACAGTCTCGGGCCCCTGACACTTATTGTATGGTCTCTTAACGTGCTAGTGACACCCCTGCTTTTCATTGGGGGGATGGTGCATCGTCTGCCAAGTCTTTTGCTTTCGTAGTGGGTGATTTTCGTGTGCAAGTTCGGTACTAGTCCCTCTAGGATTTTCCAGGTGTATATAATCATGTATCTCTCCCTCCTGCGTTCCAGGGAATACAGGTTTAGGAACCTCAAGCGCTCCCAATAATTGAGGTGTTTTATCTCCGTTATGCGCGCCGTGAAAGTTCTCTGTACATTTTCTAGGTCGGCAATTTCACCTGCCTTGAAAGGTGCTGTGAGTGTGCAGCAATATTCCAGCCTAGATAGAACAAGTGACCTGAAGAGTGTCATCATGGGCTTGGCCTCCCTAGTTTTGAAGGTTCTCATTATCCATCCTGTCATTTTTCTAGCAGATGCGATTGATACAATGTTATGGTCCTTGAAGGTGAGATCCTCCGACATGATCACTCCCAGGTCTTTGACGTTGGTGTTTCGCTCTATTTTGTGGCCAGAATTTGTTTTGTACTCTGATGAAGATTTAATTTCCTCATGTTTACCATATCTGAGTAATTGAAATTTCTCATCGTTGAACTTCATATTGTTTTCTGCAGCCCACTGAAAGATTTGGTTGATGTCTGCCTGGAGCTTTGCAGTGTCTGCAATGGAAGACACTGTCATGCAGATTCGGGTGTCATCTGCAAAGGAAGACACGGTGCTGTGGCTGACATCCTTGTCTATGTCGGATATAAGGATGAGGAACAAGATGGGAGCGAGTACTGTGCCTTGTGGAACAGAGCTTTTCACCGTAGCTGCCTCGGACTTTACTCTGTTGACGACTACTCTCTGTGTTCTGTTAGTGAGGAAATTATAGATCCATCGACCTACTTTTCCTGTTATTCCTTTAGCACGCATTTTGTGCGCTATTACGCCATGGTCACACTTGTCGAAGGCTTTTGCAAAGTCTGTATATATTACATCTGCATTCTTTTTGTCTTCTAGTGCATTTAGGACCTTGTCGTAGTGGTCCAATAGTTGAGACAGACAGGAGCGACCTGTTCTAAACCCATGTTGCCCTGGGTTGTGTAACTGATGGGTTTCTAGATGCGTGGTGATCTTGCTTCTTAGGACCCTTTCAAAGATTTTTATGATATGGGATGTTAGTGCTATTGGTCTGTAGTTCTTTGCTGTTGCTTTACTGCCCCCTTTGTGGAGTGGGGCTATGTCTGTTGTTTTTAGTAACTGTGGGACGACCCCCGTGTCCATGCTCCCTCTCCATAGGATGGAAAAGGCTCGTGATAGGGGCTTCTTGCAGTTCTTGATGAACACAGAGTTCCATGAGTCTGGCCCTGGGGCAAAGTGCATGGGCATGTCATTTATCGCCTGTTCGAAGTCATTTGGCGTCAGGATAACATCGGATAGGCTTGTGTTAATCAAATTTTGTGGCTCTCTCATAAAAAATTCATTTTGATCTTCGACTCTCAGTCTGGTTAGCGGCTTGCTAAAAACTGAGTCATATTGGGACTTGAGTAGCTCACTCATTTCCTTGTTGTCATCTGTGTAGGACCCATCTTGTTTAAGTAGGGGCCCAATACTGGACGTTGTTCTCGATTTTGATTTGGCATAGGAGAAGAAATACTTTGGGTTTCTTTCGATTTCATTTATGGCTTTTAGTTCTTCCCGCGATTCCTGACTCCTAAAGGATTCTTTTAGCTTAAGTTCGATGCTTGCTAGTTCTCTGACCAGTGTCTCCCTACGCATTTCAGATATATTGACCTCTTTTAGCCGCTCTGTTATTCTTTTCCGTCGCCTGTAAAGGGAGCGCCTGTCTCTTTCTGTTTTACATCTACTCCTCCTTTTTCTTAGAGGAATAAGCCTTGTGCATACATCGAGTGCCACCGAGTTAATCTGTTCTAGGCATAAGTTGGGGTCTGTGTTGCTTAGTATATCTTCCCAGCTTATATCGGTTAGGACTTGGTTTACTTGGTCCCACTTTATGTTTTTGTTATTGAAGTTGAATTTGGTGAATGCTCCCTCGTGACTAATCTCCTTATGTCGGTCTGGGGCTCCGCGCATACATGACTGAACCTCAATTATGTTGTGATCTGAGTATATTGTTTTTGATATGGTGATATTTCTTATCAGATCATCATTGTTAGTGAAGATGAGGTCTAGTGTATTCTCCAGTCTAGTAGGCTCTATTATTTGCTGGTTTAAATTGAATTTTGTGCAGAGATTTAAAAGCTCGCGTGAGTGTGAGTTTTCATCAGAGCTGCCTCCTGGTGTAGTGGCAGTGTGGAAAATACTGTATATTTTCCGAAAAATACAGTGTATTTTGCATGTAAATTAGTGTAATATATTGTAGGTAATAAAATTAATTTGTAAATAAATAACCAGCGAAATTGGTGAGCATCGCTGGGGAAGGGAGATGCCATTGTTTTGAACTGGGCTAAAAGCACGCGAGTGAAGTGTGCATAAATTTAATTGCTCTGGAGGTTAAATTGTGGTTGAAACCACCCAAATAGGAGCAGAAATTGTTGGAATTGCAGTCCTGCATAACTTGAAAAGGCGAGTGGACAGGACAGCCAGGGAACCCCAATTAAGTAATGACTATTTATGTTGAAATTCTGGCCAGTATTTTCTTCTTATTTAGGCCGGGGTTTGTGTGTGACACACTAAGTAATCTCCAGACTAATTGGTGAGTGTTATTATTATAAATTCTCCTTCAATGCATATGTAGTCATTAAAATTAACATACAGTCTACATATTTATATTAATGTTGTACCAGAATTCCTGGTGATGTATATTTTAGTTGAAATTAATATAGGTCCAGAGCGACTTGTGTTGATAGAGATTATAGTAGGTATCGAAGGGGGACATTTTTTGCGACCTAGGTGTCCTAAAATTCCTACATGTCTCTGTAACTTTGATAAAGAATAATTATTTTTGATACCATTTACTGGTACGTATCTAATGAGGTACATCCAGGTAAATTTAATTTTCCATACCTCTCCAGGTATACTCCAGGTAGTAAACACTTAGTTATTGCAGTCTGTATGACTCTATCTGGAGATATAACATCTTGGCCCAAGCTCATTACTTAGCCCTTCGGAGTAGTCTGACAGTTTTCCTTAAAATTTTTTTTTTTGTCTGAAACATGATTTTGTGCCCAGGTTAATAATATGTTTCCTTTGACTATGCCCAGGCTGAAGGTGTCCCTCAAGGTTGTATTCTAATCTCTCATCTAATATTTGGTTGTTACTTTATGTGGATGATTTTGCTACAGCTTGTGCAGGTCCTGACCGCTACCTAGTTGCAGTCTTTCTTCAGAATGCTATCGACTGTGTTTCCCACTGGGCTACTACTCATTACTTTTACTAGATGTTCTCTGTTTTTTTCAGTATGGTTTCTTTACCCCTGAACAAGATGCAGTCAAGTTTCTCAGCTTTCTGTTTCTTCGATGGATGTCTTGGATGCTTCACGTAACCTCACATTAGTGAGGAGAGGCAGTATTATTATAATCAAGGGAAAGCGCTAAACCCATAGGATTAAGCAGCGCCTGTGGGGGGATGTGGAAGGTATTCAGGCTTACTTCAAGGAAATGGAACACAGATCCAATTCCCTAGATCATGAGCCCCTCATCAATGTCAAGGAGCCTTTCTTGAGGGAAACAGCAAAGTAGAAGCACCAGTAAATTTTACATTTTACAATTTATTGGCACCAACACATGAAGATTTTTTTAATTATTTTTTTTGTTTAATACTCTGTACCTCAGTGTCTTACGACATTAGATGTGTTTTAGCCCTTCAAACATAGGGAAATGCTGGAATATACAGTACATACAGGAGGGCCCCACTTTATGGAATTTCACTTCATGGTGATTTGTTTATGAGGACATTCAAATTATACAAAAAAAAAATTGTTTATATGGCTCCTGATTCACTGTAAGTGTCCGCTTGCTTCTCTTTTTTGTTAACATTCTCTGTGAGCTCCTCGTCTCTCGATTATGTCTGGAAACTCTCCAAAATCTCAAGAGTTTAAAAGTTATTGCATATTTTATATATATAGTAGGACCCTCGTATCTGCGGGTTCAGTTATCCATGGTTCAAGGTGGCCAGAAAATATTCAATTCAATTCAATTCAAAGTTTATTCTCTATAAGGATTACAATGCTGAGTTTACAGAATTTGGTTATTGTGTGGTTTACATGTAGTAAAATAATAATTACAGAGTGTACCACTAGAACACCTAGCATGGCTAGGCATTTCGGGCAGACTTAGTTTAAATCTTAAGTTTAAAATATTACAAAATTATGAGGTAAGTTGGTATCAGGGCCGGATTAAGAAATCTCCGGGCCCTAGGCTATTCAGATTGGCGGGGCCCCTTTGAGTTACGGGTAAGCGAAGCGACCCCTTCCAGCTTGGGGGTGGGGGGGGGGGGGGTCGGTGTGAGCCTGTTTAACGTCTAATTAAATACATTCTGGCTAGTTAGATTAAATTTAATAGAGAAAGTACATCAAGACAACCAAAACCATTTACCAACAGCCATTATAACTATCTTGTTAAATGATGCATTTTTTCAAATTCAAATTCAAATTCAAAGTTTATTCTCTATAAGGATTACAATGCTGAGTTTACAGAAATTTGGTTATTGTGTGGTTTACATGTAGTAAAAGAGTGATTACAGAGTGTACCACTAGAACGCTTAGCATGGCTAGGCATTTCGGACAGACTTAGTTTTATTCTTAATTGTAAAATATTACAAATTATGAGGTAAGTTGGTATTATGGCTAAGTGACTAAATACTAGTTTGTGAGTTTAGCAATGTGAATGCTTTTGTTTTGGCACAGTACATAGTTTCAGTATTGGAGTATCACAGGATTCATTATTTTAAGATTGAGATTAATATTTCTGTTTATGGTCAAATGAGTGAGTGAGTGTAAGTGTGAACCACCAGGTGGTATTCGTGTAGTTAGTTGACGGGGTGTATCAGGGAGATAAGATGTTTTCTAATGGTAGTTTTGAAGGTGATGAATGTGTCTGCAATTCTAGAGTTCTCAGGTAGGGTATTCCAGATTTTAGGGCCTTTGACATACATTGAATTTTTGTAAAGGTTTAGTCGGACACGGGGAATGTCGTAGAGATGTTTGTGTCTGGTGTTATGCCTGTGGGTTCTGTCACAACTATCAAGAAAGCGTTTTAGGTCAAGGTTGATATTAGAGTTTAAGGCCGTGTAGATGTAGATTGCACAGTAGTAAGTGTGGATGTACTGAACAGGGAGTAAGTTTAGGTCTATGAAGAGTGGGGGGGGTGTGTTGCCAGGGATGGGATTTAGTGATTATTCTTACTGCAGCTTTTTGTTGGGCTATTATTGGCTTTAGGTGTGTTGCTGCAGTTGATCCCCAAGCACAAATAGCATAGGTGAGGTATGGATAAATAAGTGAGTGGTATAGTGTGAGAAGGGCATTTTGCGGCACGTAGTATCGTATCTTGGAGAGGATCCCAACCGTTTTGGATACTTTTTTGGTTATATGCTGGATATGGGTGCTGAAATTCAGGTTGTTGTCAAGGTATAAGCCTAGGAATTTGCCCCCATTATTTCTGGTAATTAGAGTGTTGTCAATCTTAATGTTAATTTGTGCATCTCCTGCTCTGCTACCAAACATAATATAGTAGGTTTTGTCAGTGTTAAGCGTAAGTTTATTGGCTGTCATCCGAGTCGATATTTTGATCAGCTCCTCATTCACAATGGTGTTGAGGGTGGCAAGATTAGGGTGAGAGATGACATAAGTCGTGTCGTCAGCAAAAAGAATGGGTTTCAGGTGTTGGGATACGTTTGGAAGGTCATTGATGTATATGAGGAAGAGCAGGGGACCAAGGACACTTCCCTGCGGAACTCCAGTATCAAGTGGCCGTGTTGCTGATGCTGTGTCTTTAATGGTGACATACTGATACCTATTAGTAATGTAAGATTTGAAATAAGCAAGCGCATGGCCTCTTATACCGTAATGATCAAGTTTGTGGAGTAGGATGTCATGGTCTACTGTGTCAAAAGCTTTTCTTAGGTCAATAAAAATTCCTAGTGGTTATTCCTTATTTTCCAATGCTGTGTAAAGCAGATCTAGTATTTTTATGATTGCATCATTAGTGCTTTTATTTTTCCTGAATCCAAATTGGCAGGGGTTGAGTATGTTTTGAGCCGTTATAAATGAATACAGTCTCCTGTGCACGAGTTTCTCAAAGATTTTGGATAGCAATGGTAAGTTAGATATTGGCCTATAGTTGTTTAAGTGTGTAGGGTCACCACCTTTATGTATTGGTGTAACCCTTGCCATCTTGAGTAGTTTCGGGAAGGTGCTAGTCTCTAGTGACTTGTTAAAAAGTAATGAAATAGCATGCGAAAGGACATGGGCCGCTCGCTTGTACAGTAATGGTGGGACATGAGACATATTCCCCGAGTTATTTTTAAGTGACTTTATAATCTCGGTGACTTCCGTGGGCTCAGTTGGTGCAAGATATTAGGAATTAGGGAAATTCCCATCTAGGCATAGTATTACTAGATTAGGCTATTAAAGTAGTGACATCATGTACCTATTATATTCAGCATAACCACTACAGCACTATTATTCCCTTTATAAATCACTGACCATTATTGTTATCATTGCATCATGCATAAGACTATCAAATCATATAGACTCAAGAAAGTAAAGAATTGTTTATATTCAAAGGCACTTCTTAAATAAACTTTTTTCTGGATTTCATATTGGCAAAATCATCAATTATATTCTGAAAATCAATATTTCTTGTTAGATCAGACTCAATGGTCAACAAGGCTAGGTTACACAATTTGCCTTGGCTCATTGTTGAACGGAGCTGGTTTTTCACTCTTTCCAAAACAGAAAATGAACGTTCTCCTTCACAGTTAGTAGCTGGAAGTGTTAGGTAAAGGCGATACACTATGTCAACATTAGGGAAGGTTTCTGAGATACCTGCATTTCTTAAATGTTTCAAAGCAGCTGAGGGTGCACATTTTTCAGGTCACTTGTTCTATCTAGGCTGGAATATTGCTGCACACTAACAGCACCTTTCAAGGCAGGTGAAATTGCTGACCTAGAAAATGTACAGAGAACCTTCATGGCGTGCATAACGGAGATAAAACACCTCAATTACTGGGAGCGCTTGAGGTTCCTGAACCTGTATTCCCTGGAATGCAGGCGGGAGAGTTACATGATTATATACACCTGGAAAATCCTAGAGGGACTAGTACCGAACTTGCACACGAAAATCACTCACTACGAAAGCAGACTTGGAAGACGATGCAACATCCCCCCAATGAAAAGTAGGGGTGTCACTAGCATGTTAAGAGACCATACAATAAGTGTCAGGGGCCCGAAACTGTTCAACTGCCTCCCAGCATACATAAGCCTTGGACCTGCCTCGCATGGGCCAGTAGGCCTTCTGCAGTGTTCCTTCGTTCTTATGTTCTTATAAGGGGGATTACCAACAGACCCCTGGCAGTCTTCAAGCTGGCACTGGACAAGCACCTAAAGTCAGTTCCTGACCAGCCGGGCTGTGGCTCGTACGTTGGTTTGCGTGCAGCCAGCAGCAACAGCCTGGTTGATCAGGCTCTGATCCACCAGGCGGCCTGGTCACAGACCGGGCCGCGGGGGCATTGACCCCCGGAACTCTCTCCAGGTAAAACTCCAGGAGCTTTAATCTGATTCATATACCCAGAAAAATGAACTATTTCTTCAACAAATGTGTCCTGAACATCTGCTGAAAGGTGTTGTTGCAACTTTAATGCAGCTTCTCTCAATTCTGCATCTGGCATAGTAGTAATTTTGAACAGAAATCCAAACTTGTCATTGAGATTCTGGTAGATTTCTTTTCTTTTCACCAATTCTGTAATCAGTGAATCAAGAATGACGAAGTATGTAGCTGTCTTACATTTCTTCAGTTAATTTGTCACAGTACAAGTCTAGATAACGTGTAATTACTACAGAAAATTGGAGAGGAATCTCCCATACTCACCCGTTAGCAGGAAAACACAGCTGTTCTGATGTAAACAAAGGCATGTTGAGTGTTGCCATCTATGGTTAGGTTTATTTTTGTTTTATTTTATTTCATTGTTTATTTTTTTGATTAATTTTTAAAAATCGATTTTACTCTCCAAACACTTGAACTTTTTAGGTAGGGATCCCTTTGCACTTGCACCACGTGCGCAGTCTTGGATGAGCCCCTGAACCCCTTGGACCGCGGGGCCCCCAAATGCGCGGGGCCCTAGGCAAATGCCTAGTTTGCCTATGCGGTAATCCGGCCCTGGTTGGTGTTATGGCTAAGTGACTAAATACTAGTTTGTGAGTTTAGCAATGTGAATGCTTTTGTTTTCGCACTATACATAGTTTCAGTATTGGAGTATCACAGGCCAACTTATGACTAGTTAAGATTCATTATTTTGAGATTGAGATTGATATTTCTGTTTATGGTCAAATGGGTGAGCGAGTGTAAGTGTGAACCACCAGGTGGTATTCGTATAATTAGATGACAGGGTGTATCAGGGAGATAAGATGTTTTCTGATGGTAGTTTTGAAGGTGATGAATGTGTCTGCAGTTCTAGAGTTCTCAGGTAGGGTATTCCAGATTTTAGGGCCTTTGACATACATTGAATTTTTGTAAAGGTTTAGTCGGACACGGGGAATGTCATAGAGATGTTTGTGTCTGGTGTTGTGCCTGTGGGTTCTGTCACAACTATCAAGAAAGCGTTTTAGGTCAAGGTTAATATTGGAATTTAAGGTCCTGTAGATGTAGATTACACAGTAGTAAGTGTGGATGTACTGAACAGGGAGTAAGTTTAGATCTATGAAGAGTGGGGGGGTGTGTTGCAAGGTGATTATTCTTACTGCGACTTTTTGTTGGGTTATTATTGGCTTTAGGTGTGTTGCTGCAGTTGAACCCCAAGCACAGATAGCATAGGTGAGGTATGGATATATAAGTGAATGGTATAGTGTGAGAAGGGCAGTTTGCGGCACGTAGTATCGAATCTTGGAGAGGATCCCAACCATTTTGGATACTTTTTTGGTTATGTGTTGGATATGGGTGCTGAAGTTCAGGTTGTTGTCGAGGTATAGGCCTAGGAATTTGCCCTCATTATGCCTGGCAATTAGAGTGTTGTCAATCTTAATGTTAATTAAGGTAAGATTTGAAATATGCAAGCGCATGGCCTCTTATACCATAATGGTCAAGTTTGTGGAGTAGGATGCCGTGGTCTACTGTGTCAATAGCTTTTCTTAGGTCAATAAAAATTCCTAGTGGATATTCCTTATTTTCCAATGCTGTATTAAGAGGGGAGCTGGATTCTAATAGGAATATTTAACCGTATCGAGGTCAGTTAGGTTGTACTATGGCTTTGAAGCCAGTGTCAGTCACATAGTACTACTATGCCATGAGCTCAGCTTACTCAGATAAGCTGTGAGTGGTAAATTTGGGATTACATATGACAGAATGGGTCTATGTGGTGTGTACCATATAAAAAAATCCTGCTGCAAGTACTGCATAATGGGGGAAAAACTGCAACCATGTTTTTGGTTTAAAATATCATCTTTGTGGTGCAGTTTTTTAAGGTTTTCATTGTTTTCTTGGTCTCATTTGATAGAATAGTATTATTATCATAATCAAGGGGAAGCGCTAAACCCGTAGGATTATACAGCGCCTGTGGGGGAGATGTGGAAGATATTTAGGCTTAATTCAGAGAACTGGAGCACAGATCCAATTCCCTAGATCAAGAGCCCCTCACCAGCATCAAGGAACCTTCTCTGAGGGGATTTGATAAAACAGAAGATATGTTACAGAAATTTAGATGATTTTGATTGGTTTTAGGACTGAAAATTGAGCTCAAAACAGCAGAAATTTTCGATTTTTGCCGATGCTCAAGAGTAAAAAAAATCACATATGTCCAATACACGTCAACTGGTAGGTCTGATATATGTTTACGAATGCGCTTGCATTATTTATACATTACAATATTGTTATTTTAGTGCTAGGAATGCCTGCATTATTCTGGAGCCTATTATGAAATTGGAATATTTTGAAATTTGTGTGAAATTGGTCAAATTACCAGTGTCTGATCACTTTATTGAGTAGTTGACATAGTTGATTGGGGAATTTCTTATACTCAATCAATAATGTGGAAGACATACTAGCAAAATAGCTAAGAATTTGGTAGACTAGAACAATGTAATTGGCATGAAATTGGACTCAAAGTGGAGGAAATCGTTGATGTGTAAATATTGCTGACACAGCAAAACTTGCAAAAGCCTTATTTTGTTGGTTTTCCATCAAATTTTGTATTTTTTTTTTTTTTTAACAAGTCAGCCGTCTCCCACCGAAGCAGGGTGACCCAAAAAGAAAGAAAATCCCTAAAAATAAAATACTTACATCATCTTTCAACACTTTCATCTCACTCATACATAATCACTGTTTTTGCAGAGGTGCTCAGAATACAACAGCTTAGAAGCATATACGTATAAAGATACACAACATATCCCTCCAAACTACAATATCCCAAACCCCTCCTTTAAAGTACAGGCATTGTACTTCCCATTTCCAGGACTCAAGTCCAGCTATATAAAAATAACCAGTTTCCCTGAATTCCTTCACTAAATATTACCCTGCTCACACTCCAACAGCTCGTCAGGTCCCAAATACCATTCGTCTCCATTCACTCCTATCTAACGTGTTCATGCAGGCTTGCTGGAAGTCCAAGCCTGTCGCCCACAAAACCTCCTTTACCCCCTCCCTCCAACCTTTTTGAAGACGACCCCTACCCTGCCTTCCTTCCCCTACAGATTTATACGCTCTCCATTTCATTCTATTTTAATCCATTCTCTCTAAATGACCAAACCACCTCAACAACACCTCTAATACTTTTGTTAACTCTACACCTTCTCCTAATTTCCACACTCCAAATTTTCTGCATAATATTTACACCACACATTGCCCTTAGACAGGACATCTCCACTGCCTCCAACCATCTCTTCGCTGCAGCATTTACGACCCAAGCTTCACACCCATATAAGAGTGTAGGTACCACTATACTTTTCTCATACTATACTTTTTTATTACCTTCAAAAAAAGATTATCTACCATTTAATAAGAAAAAAAAATTACTGAAAATTTTGCGACCCTTAGAGCAAGTGTGTGAGCAGGGGTCATGTCCCTGAAAGGGTTAAATAACAGTCTGATTTCAATTATATTTTTATTTTAAGTTAAGAAGTTGGTCCAAAGTGTATGCTAAAAGTTTCATGAAGTTTACCCAAAAATAAGAAGAGAAAAAAATTAATGGTTTTTGATATGTCAACACCTTGGTAAAATTATTGCCTAATTGTTAAGGCTTAGGATGTTGTAGTTGACTTGAAATGAACAAAACTAGAGACAAATTCTATAGAAGGAACTGAATGACATTATTTCGTATCCCCCCAAAATTCTTAATTTTTTAGGGGGAGGGATATTTAAAAAAAATAAATCATGAATGGTAAAGGTTATTACAAATTACAAATTCCCTTCATGATTGTAAAACCATGATTGCTTCCTTACCTCAATCTTTCCCCAGTATAAAACACTGATTTTCTACCTATTTAACACCAATTCTACTCCTCTCTACATCCCTTCCTCACTTGTCAATCACCTAAGACAATGTCACAATGACTACACCATTACCTCACTTCATGTCATCATCACAGACATTGAATCATCGTCACACATCATCGCAGCAACAACAAAGAACTGAGAAGCCATTGAGTACCCACAATATGCTAAGATATTTTATATTTAATGAGGAGGTAGCCGAGCTCGGGCGGACGGGTATGAAAAATCAATGAATATACTATTTGAAAAATGAGTTAAGGTTACCAAAAGACAGTTCAATAATCTGGCAACATTTTAGTGTAAATCACTTCTTCCGATGTTCCTAAAGACGGAATAATAATAATATAATAATAATCATAATATAATAAAAATATATTAGAGGTCGGCCATTACTAATCCAGCATCACTGGGACCTGTAGTGTGCCGGATTAGTGAGTTTGCCGGATTACAAAGTGGTTACGTTAGAATACACTTGTACATGAATGGTATACAATACCAAGAAGTTGAAAAATTAGACACATTGCAACATCTGGGTATCTTTATTGTAGATGTTTCACCAACCAGTGGCTTTATCATTACAAATTGTAGGACATGATTAGAAGACAGTAGAACTACGTATATACAAAAGATGAGGTAATCAGCCCCTCGGCCTTGACGTTGGTGTTGAGAGCACCGTGCTCATGAAGATTCTGGAATCTTCACTACCACGGTGCTCTCGACACCAACTTCAAGGCCGAGGGACTGATTACCTCATCTTCTGCATATAGTTCTACTGTCTTCTAATCATGTCCTAGAATTTGTATTGATAAAGCCACTGGTTGGTGAAACATCTACAATAAAGATACCCAGATGTTGCACGTGTCTAATTTTTAGAATACACTTAATTAACCTATCAACAGACTCTTTCTGCTACATCTTCCTCATTTTCATCACTGCTTTCTTCTCCACTGGCTTGCTGCTGTAGATTTACAACCATCTGCACAATTTCTGAGTCAGTATAATGATGAAATTTGAAATTATGCTAGTCGAAATTAGTGCTGGATTACTGATGGAACCGGAAAACTGATTTGCCAGATTAGTGATGGCCGACCTGTAATCATAATATAATAACAATAATCATATAATAATATAACAAGTAATAACAATAATGCAATAATAATTAATATTATTAATATACTAAATCACAATTTGGTATGTTCCAAAGTGGGAGGAGCTTTTCTCCCCAAGGGAGAACAGAAGTGCATTAGTGGTTGAGCCAGTTCATACTCATCTGATATGCATCCAGTGCCCCCTCACCCTGTGGCCATACCCTCACTGTACACCCAGCAACAATCCCCCTTCCACTATAAATTCCCCATGCCTTCACCCAAACCATGCCTCTACCTCATTCCTGCCTCCCCCACCCATACCTTCAGCCCCTATAATTCCCCCACGACCAGACACACCATTCCAACAAGCAACCTCCACCCACACAACTCCCCCACAGCCACATGCCTTCATCCACACCATTCCAACCAACAACCTACCCCCACACAATCCACCCATACAATTCTCCCCCCTCCATACCCACATGCTCACTCCTATGCCATTTCCCCACAACCACCATTCTCTCATGGCCACATATTCCCTATGACCTCACCCACACACCTTCCCTGACCTGTCACCCTAACAGGCCACCCACATACCTAATCACTCATTACCACCACGTGCACAATCACCCACCCATTCACCCGTCATCCAGTCACCACCCACACTAGGCCACTGACAAGCACACCTTTCACCCACACCACTTCCCCACAGCTTCAAGCCCACACGGTCTCATACCTTGCTCATGCTTTCACTCACCACCCATGTTTTCAGGGCCCACACACTCCTAATATGCCTTCTACACTCCAAGTCATGTGGAAAAAGACACTTATGTACAGTTCAGGACATTTATTAAAGGAAACGTTTCGCCACGAGTGGCTTCTTCAGTCCTAATACAGAGAAAACTAAGAAAACATTTATATATATAGTGGCAGGAGTCAGGTGAGGTGACGCGTGGGTAGAGGTGGTAGTAGTAGTAGTAATGGAACTAAGGAGGTGAGGCAAGAGAGGGACCTGCTGGCATCAAGTAACACGTGTTCCCAGGATGGGTAATATCCTCTTGCTTAGTAATTTTGAAATACTGTAACTACCAGATTTTTGCTTTATAGTGTTACTGACAGAAATTAGTGCAGCTTCAATGCATTTTCTCCGTCTTAAGTCGTCTTCTTTAATAACTAGTTTAGCTTCATTGAATTTCATGAGGTGTCCAACATCGTCTCTATGTTGAACACATGGGTTTTTGCGGTCATCATTTCTGCAAGCATTTTTGTGTTCTGCTATTCTAATGTCCAGAGTTCTGGCTGTTTCCCCTACATATACTTTGTCACACCCCCCCACATAGTATAGTGTAGATTCCTGCACTAGTGCCAGAATCATGCTTGGGTTTATGTATCAGGTTCCTAATAGTAGTTGAAGAGCTGGTAGATATTTCAGCCAGTTTTCTGTCAAACATTTTTGAAACATTAGTGGCAACGTTGCTGACCAGTAAAACTATGTAACTTGGAGGCTTTTCTTCAATTTGATAGGTGTTGGTCTTGCTGAGGATACGTGTCGCACGTTTCCTGCAGTCACATATGAAGTGTAGGGGAAAGTGCAGTGAACTAAAAGAGTTGGTGATGTATGTACATTCTTCTTCGAGGAACTGTGGACTGGAAATTCTGTAGGCTCTCAGAAAGAAACCAATAATTACCCCTCTTTTAGTTCTTGTGTCATGGTGAGAGAAGAAATGTAGATCATTCTTATAGGTAGGCTTCCGGGTGTGACAAAGTATATGTAGGGGAAACAGCCAGAACTCTGGACATTAGAATAGCAGAACAAAAATGCTTGCAGAAATGATGACCACAAAAACGCATGTGTTCAACATAGAGACGATGTTGGACACCTCTTGAAATTCAATGAAGCTAAACTAGTTATTAAAGAAGACGACTTAAGACGGAGAAAATGCATTGAAGCTGCACTAATTTCTGTCAGTAACACTATAAAGCAAAAATCCGGTAGTTACAGTATTTCAAAATTACTAAGCAAGAGGATATTACCCATCCTGGGAACTGGTGTTACTTGATGCCAGCAGGTCCCTCTCTTGCCTTACCTCCTTAGTTCCATTACTACTACTACTACTACTACCACCTCTACCCACATGTCACCTCACCTGACTCCTGCCACTATATATATAAATATTTTCTTAGTTTTCTCTGTATTAGGACTGAAGAAGCCACTCGTGGCGAAACGTTTCCTTTAATAAATGTCCTGAACTGTACATAAGTGTCTTTTTCCACATCTTGTCGGTATCACCATACCATTTCCTCACTCCAAGTCATGTAGATACCAGCCACCCTAATTATTGCCCACAACAGCTACACATTCACCCACTCAGTCACCCATCATCCACACTACACTACCACCCACACAGGGGCACCAACACTCCCACCCATATGGCCACTATCACACCATCTCATTACTTCTGGCTTCCATCCCTACAAACCCAACATCATAGGTATGTATGGAAATGAAAAGCAACTTATATATACAGTGGCCCCCCGGATTAAGACATAACTGGATTAAGTAATGTTTTGCGTCAAAATATTGGCTCGGTTAACGACAATGAACTCGGTTAAAGTCGTTCATCCCAAACGTGTCCGCACAGCATGAGCGGCCAGGACACTCCATGTACAGCCAGTGTGCCATTGTTTACAAGCCAGTGAGGACGATTCCATGCGTACATGCGATACATTTTGTATTATTCCATTGTTTTTAGTGCTTGTAACTGCTAAATAAGCCACCATGGGCCCAAAGCTTCTAGTGCCAGCCCTCTGGTAAAGAGAGTGAGAAACACTAGAGAATTCAAGAAAAAGCTTCTAGAAAGATATGAAAGTGATGGTAGAGGGCGGTGGTGATGGTGGTACACCAGCCAGGGTACCTCCCCACATACCAGTCAGGGTACCTCCCCACATACCAGTCAGGGTACCTCCCCACATACCAGCCAGGGTACCTCCCCACATACCAGCCAGGGTACCTCCCCACATACCAGCCAGGGTACCTCCCCACATACCAGCCAGGGTACCTCCCCACATACCAGTCAGGGTACCTCCCCACATACCAGCCAGGGTACCTCCCCACATACCAGTCAGGGTACCTCCCCACATACCAGTCAGGGTACTTCCCCACATACCAGTCAGGGTACCTCCCCACATACCAGCCAGGGTACCTCCCCACATACCAGCCAGGGTACTTCCCCACACACCAGCCAGGGTACCTCCCCACATACCAGTCAGGGTACTTCCCCACATACCAGTCAGGGTACTTCCCCACATACCAGCCAGGGTACCTCCCCACATACCAGTCAGGGTACCTCCCCACACACCAGCCAGGGTACTTCCCCACATACCAGCCAGGGTACCTCCCCACACACCAGCCAGGGTACTTCCCCACATACCAGCCAGGGTACCTCCCCACACACCAGCCAGGGTACTTCCCCACATACCAGCCAGGGTACTTCCCCACATACCAGCCAGGGTACCTCCCCACACACCAGCCAGGGTACTTCCCCACATACCAGTCAGGGTACCTCCCCACATACCAGTCAGGGTACCTCCCCACACACCAGCCAGGGTACTTCCCCACATACCAGCCAGGGTACTTCCCCACACACCAGCCAGGGTACTTCCCCACACACCAGCCAGGGTACTTCCCCACACACCAGCCAGGGTACTTCCCCACACACCAGCCAGGGTACTTCCCCACACACCAGCCAGGGTACTTCCCCACATACCAGCCAGGGAACTTTCCCACATGCCAGCCAGGGTACTTCCCCACATACCAGCCAGGGTTCTTTCCCACACACTAGCCAGGGTACTTCCCCACATACCAGCCAGTGTACTTCCCCTGCACACCAGCCAGGGTTCTTTCCCACACACCAGCCAGGGTACTTCCCCACATACCAGCCAGGGTACTTCCCCACATACCAGCCAGGGTACTTCCCCACACACCAGCCAGGGTACTGCCCCACATACCAGCCAGGGTACTTTCCCACACACCAGCCAGGATACTTCCTCACATACCAGCCAGGGTTCTTTCCCACACACTAGCCAGGGTACTTCCCCACATACCAGCCAGTGTACTTCCCCCACACACCAGCCAGGGTACTTCCCCACACACCAGCCAGGGTACTTCCCCACAT
The DNA here is from genome assembly GCF_038502225.1 of Cherax quadricarinatus. NCBI lineage: Eukaryota > Metazoa > Arthropoda > Malacostraca > Decapoda > Parastacidae > Cherax > Cherax quadricarinatus. The sequence goes on along the minus strand of NC_091365.1, from coordinate 22,399,142 downwards.
ACCAGCCAGGGTACTTCCCCACACACCAGCCAGGGTACTTCCCCACACACCAGCCAGGGTACTTCCCCACATACCAGCCAGGGTACTTTCCCACATGCCAGCCAGGGTACTTCCCCACATACCAGCCAGGGTTCTTTCCCACACACTAGCCAGGGTACTTCCCCACATACTAGCCAGTGTACTTCCCCCACACACCAGCCATGGTACTTCCCCACACACCAGCAAGGGTACTTCCCCACACACCAGCCAGGGTACTTCCCCACATACCAGCCAGGGTTCTTTCCCAGACACCAGCCATGGTACTTCCCCACACACCAGCCAGGGTACTTCCCCACACACCAGCCAGGGTTCTTTCCCACACACCAGCCAGGGTACTTTCCCACACACCAGCCAGGGTACTTCCCCACATACCAGCCAGGGTTCTTTACCACACACCAGCCAGGGTACTTCCCCACATACCAGCCAGGGTACTTCCTCACACACCAGCCAGGATACTTCCCCACATACCAGCCAGGGTATTTCCCCACACACATGATTTGATTTGAGTGGGACTTGCACATGAGTGAATAGAATTATCTAAGCTTATTGCATGGGAAGCATTGAAAATTGGGTTGGGTAAATATGATTCTGTTAGTGGGATGGTTTGTGAAGGACCTGCCTAGTATGGGCCAACAGGCCTGCTGCAGTGTTCCTGCTTTCTTATGTGCAAACATTTATGGATGAACATCACCCTGACACAGCTGTTACAGGCCATGCTGGCAACATCTACAATAACAATGTTGTGTCCTATTTTAGGGAAATTTTAAAGAGATGCCAGAAACAGAGCTCTCTGGACAGATATTTAGTGCCACAGGTGTGCAGTGACTCTCAAGCTGATTCTAATGGCATTAAAAAACAAAGAAGGGAAGTAACCCCGGAAAAGGACTTGGTACTTGAAGTCTATGGAAGGGGATTCCCCTTCCAAACAATAGTACACCTCCATCCTCTCCCCTCCTCCCATCTCATCACTCATCAATAAGTCTTCAATAAAGGTTAATGTCATTTTAGTATTGTTTATTCTGCATGTCTCATTGTTTTCTGTGTAGGGAAATGTATATTTCATGTAAAAAAATTATTTTGTTTAATACTTTTGAGTGTCTGTAACGGATTAATTGGATTTCCATTATTTCTTATGGGGAAAATTAATTTGGATTAAGTCAGATTCGGTATAAGACATGCTCTCTGGAATGGATTAATTACGTTAACTGAGGGTCTACTGTATAGGGTTCGCTACTATCCACAGATTCGGTATTCGCAGTATAACATATATCCCCGCAGATCTAGGGGGGCACTACTGTACACTGATAATTGTACTTATATGTACCTGTACCTAAATAAAATTACATACTGTGCTGGCATGTAGGTATATTAAAATCATTAACCATTTCAGGGTTGGTGCCGTACTAGTACATGTAAATTCTAGCAGCTTCAAATTAAGCAGGAAACAGCTGGTAGGCCTAGATGTGAGAGAATGAGTCTGCGTGGTCAGTGTGTGCAGTAGGAAAAAATTCAGGGACCCAGTGGTGCATTGTGGGAGTGCCATTTTAGTACACCTTGCTCACCATGCCTTGCGGTAAGAAACTCCTCACTCTTCGGCGAATTGTCACACCTTTGTTCCCCAGTGACAGTTCTAATACAGATGGAAGTGTCAGTGAAGATGAGTTTCAAGGTTTTGATGAGGTTGTGACCGAAACTAATGACCATAATACCGGTAATAGTGAGAAAAATCCAGATGACCCTCAACCTTCCACCTCTGGTGCTGGACCATATTGTTCACGTTCAGTTGTACCAGAACGAAAGAGGAAACTCGTACTTTCCCATATCCAGGACTCAGATGTGAGCAATGGTGATGATAGTGATAGCAAATATGAACTCCAAGCTCTGGAAAACAGTTCCAGTAGCGAGAGTGAAGTAGAATATTCTCCAGTGAAGTGTCAGTATATACAATGGTATTTGTACTCTGGTAGTGTACCATATGCTATTCCAAGGGGAAGGAGTACATCTTGGAGTATATCCCGTGGCTGTACAACAGGAACAGATAGTGAAAATGAAGATGATAATGTTGTAATTGGGATGGAAAATGTGCATGCATCTGTTGGTGGTGGTGCCAGCCGTGAGGCACCAGCACCTGGGATTGGCAGGAAGCTGCCAATTTTGTTCCCCATTCCCATCATCAAAGTGAAATATGGCCATCTTGTACACTTGAGAACAATGCCACTGAACTGGAATGTTTTGAGTTATTCTTTGATGGAAATTATTGTCAGGGAAAGCAACAGATACTTCGATTACACCATGGCAAACACAATACTTTCACCAAAATCATGCCTACACCAGTGGAAGGAGACAGTTGTGGCTGAAATGTATCTTTTGTTTGCCACAATAATGCTTATGCCACATGTGTATAAGCACAGTGTCAAGTCATACTGGTCAACAGGCCGTCTGATTGCAATCCCAAGTTTCAGTGATATAATAGGAGTGAATCGATTTGTGCTACTATTTCATATGCTTCACTTCTCAGACAAAACCAGGCCTGACAGAAACGACAGGTTATATAAGATTAGGAATGTGTTTGTGTATCTGAAACAGAAATTCAATATGCATTTTTATCCCTTCAGGAAGCTTGTTATTGATGAGTCTTTGATTCTGTTCAAAGGAAGACTGTCGTTCAAGCAGTACATACCAAGCAAGAAGAAATGCTTTGGTATAAAGTTAATCGTGCTTTGTGATTGCTACAGTGGTCTTGTATTGGATATAATTGTGTACACTGGAAGTAATACATTGCGAGATACCAGGAAGTTACTGGGTATCACTGGTGATGTGGTTAGAACAATGATGGAACCACATTTTGGTAAGGGGCATATATTATATACTGATTACTGGTACACAAGCCCCTTACTCAGTGATTTCTTGCAAGTGAACATGACAGATGTGTGTGGCACAGTGCGTGGAAATCGTAAACATATGCCCAGGTTCGACACTGGCATTCGTAGAGGTGAGGTGCAGGCGTTTGCTGCCAATGACATCATGGCATTTCGGTGGCATGACAAACGAGATGTCACACTGTTGTCATCAGTTCACCCTAATGAAATGGCAGACATTGGCAGGCAGCATAGAAAGAGCAATGAACCCACTCTAAAACCTGCAGCTGTGATTGACTACACCCTCAATATGTGTTCAGTGGACAAATGTGACATGCAGATTGGGTTTGCTGATTGTGTTCGCAAGAGTTATAAGCGGTACATAAAACTCTTTATCCATCTTCTGGACATTTCCATGCTCAATGCTTATAATATGTATAAGATGAGGACCAGAAACAAACCACCATACAGCGAATTTTGTTTGTCTGTCATCAGACAAATAATAATCAAGTACCAAGGAATGACACCTGCAACAAAAAACCACCCACAAAATTATCAACAACTACCTTCTTGTCTGAAGCATGGTGATCACTTCCTAATGAAACTGCCTGTTACTGCTTTCAAGAAAAAGGCTCAGAAGAGGAGTTATGTCTGTGCACATACAAAAAGAAACGCCCACAACAATGCAGAGACACTCGTTTTATGTGTGAGGAATATAAAACACCATTGTGCATGACACCGAGTTTCAAAGACTTCCACAAGCTGCAGAACTTCTAAGAACATGTCCAGTGACTGTATACATATTTTTATTTTTTTTTTCAACAAGTCGGCCGTCTCCCACCGAGGCAGGGTGACCCAAAAAAGAAAGAAAATCCCCAAAAGGAAAATACTTTCATCATTCAACACTTTCACCACACTCACATATTATCACTGTTTTTGCAGAGGTGCTCCGAATACAACAGTTTAGAAGCATATACGTATAAAGATACACAACATATCCCTCCAAACTGCCATGTATGTATGTATATATACATGTAATATAGAAAAATTATAATAAACAATATTTTATTTTGTTCGTTTGTGTAAACATGTTTTGTAAACAATATAATGACAACAGTGTTCGTGCAGTGTCTGTGTGGTACAGAAAGAGTGAATATTTACAAAATAGTCCTCATGTTGGTCTCACAGGCCATAAAAGTTACTTGAAAAGAAAAAATATTAAAAAATAATAGAAAAAGGTAGAAAAAACAAAATAAATGATTACCAGGTGACTGGCAGTCGGCAATCTTGTCGTATGTGGGTCAATTTCTCTCAACTTCACGCCTCCATACCTCGGTAAATATTAACGGTAAAAAAATTTTTTTAGCCTATAAAATTTAGAAAAAAACTATCTTTTCATAGGAAATTTTTTTTTTTCGAATATTTTCCGACCCTGAGAACAAGTTTGGGAGAGAGCCTGCCGACCCTGAAAGGGTTAAGAGTGACTCACTCACTAATGTTGAAGATGCAGTAATAATAATTATAATAACAATCGCTCTGAGGTGTATTAAATGTCGTATATTATGTTATTAAAGACATTTTCATTAATCAATCTATGACATTTCCTAAAAATTATGTAAGAAACACTCTACATATCATATAAACAATAATTTACTGGGTGGCTAAATCACCAGTAATTTTTACAATGTTGTGGACAAGGGATCAATTCCCGTAACTGTAAGTGTTGTCTTGCCATATAAACAGAAGGCGAAAGTTCACAGCTGTCTAAAGTTAACTTAGCCACATTACATGGATAGTGTCTCTGCCTGAAGACAGATAGTACATATGAAACAGTTCATCCTAGACTCTCAAAATCATAACATTATGATTGACTGCAAATAAACCACAGTACAAGTGGGGTTATAACTTATGGCAAGTGAATTGGATCAATCTTATTATAGCCAGCTGGCCCAGTGGCTTACATACTGGCTTGGAGCTTTACAATTCACTTGCCATGAGTTCTAACCCTACCCATAAAACAGTTTAGTTGATCCTAGAGCACGAGTATTATCAATGGTGCTAAGACTGGAAAGACTGAAAGCTTGTTTAGCATTTTGTACCATAACAATGGTGGCAAATGCTAAACAAGCTTGTTTAGTCAAACATGGCACAGAAGTGCCTTGCTGATACTATGGTCTAAAAGATAGTCTGTGGGAGTCGTCAGCTGAAGAGTACAGAACTATCCATGAGGTACCTTCAAACATAGACTGAAATGGATGGAATTGTCAAGCAGGTTGTTTCTGAGAATAAGAGTGAAAGGTAGCTGGGTTAAAGTCATCTGTTACAGGTCTGGGTCGTTTGGACAGGGGACCGAAGGTGGTTCTGAGATGTGTGGATGATCCAAAAAATGATGCACTGTAGAGGGGAAGTTGAAATCATGGTCAAGGTTGTGTGGAGATCAGATGTATCAAAAGGGTCAGTTTTGGAACCTCGGTACTAAAGGTGGGCAATGAGATGTGACCCGAAAGAGGTACAGGGTTCTTTGAGAGGTCTGAAGAAGGGTCTGATGACACACCAAGGTCTTGGGAGGATGCCACTGGGGAAGGAAGGGGTCCAGGAAGAGGGATTTCATGGATACCTGTCTCAATGATAGTTTCTTTTTTTTTTTTTTAAATAGGGGAGTGTGTGGAGTGACACCTCCTAACATAAATTAAAGGGATTACATAACCCTGTCTGTGTCCAAAAGGACTCTTGGTGCAGCCAGTAATGCAGATGCTGCCCAGATCCTGTGCCCTGCCTACCCTTCATGCCAGTAAACAAGTACAGTGGTCCCTCAATTATCGTCCTTAATCTGTTTATGGAAGTGGGACTATTATCGAAATAGACGATTTTCAAATCAATTTTCCCCATAAGAAATAATGTAAATCCAATTAATTCGTTCCAGACACCCAGAAGTATCAACAGCAATTTTTGCTTTTTTTACCTAAAAGATAGATTTACATGTACAAAAAAAATGAACATTCAACATGACAGTTACCTTTATTGAAGGCTGTTGTTGATGAATGGAAGACAGGGAGGAGGAGAGAGAGGGAAGAGAGGTTATTGTTTGGAAGGGGAATCCCCCTCCATAAGGACTCTAGGTCACTTCAGGGGTCACTTCCCTAGCATAAATATAGATTTACATGCAAAAAATAATGCCAAATAAATGTAAAGCACCAATAAAATGTATAAATGAACATTGGTAATAGGGGTAGTTGATGAGTGGAACGGTCTGCCTAGTAGGGTGATCAAAGCTAAAACATTGGGTAGTTTCAAATTTACGTTGGATAAATACATGAGTGAGAGGGGTTGGATTTGAGTCAAACTTGCACCTGAGCTTATTGCTTGGGTAGCATTTGTTCTGTTAGTGGGTTGGATTTGTGAAGGACCAGCCTAGTATGGGTCAACAGGCATATTGCAGTGTTCCTCCTTTCTTGTATTCTAAAAGCTATGGCTTAGGTAGTTTCAAATTTAGGTTGGATAAATACACGAGTGAGAGGGGTTGGATTTGAGTCGGACTTGCACCTGAGCTTATTGCTTGGGTAGCATTTGTTCTGTTAGTGGGTTGGATTTGCGAAGGACCGGCCAAGTATGGGCCAGCAGGCCTACTGCAGTGTTCCTCCTTTCTTATGTTCTTATTGAAGACTTGTTTGTGTGAAGGAGGGATGGCAAGTTTATTGTTGGAGAATATGACACTAATATCAACTCTACGCCTTATTTATCTATCACAATTCAACTAATATGACATAATAAACAATATTAATAACATAGAAACCTGGAATATAGTCAAGAATGAATAAAATAAGTCATTACGTATGTCACGAGAGGTGTTGTGTTGTTGTTGGGTATATAAGGGCCACTGAGAGTAAGCCGTCCATAATGGTGGTGAAGCAGCAGCTGAGGCGGCGGTGTTTTCTGTAGCTCTATATAACTCCAACAATATTGGAGGAGCGGTAGAATCGCTGAATCACTAAAGAAGGCACCCTCTACCACCATCACTACCACCTTCTACCACTATTACAACTGCTACTACCATCACTACCACCTTCTACCACTATTACAATTGCTACCACCATCACTACCACCTTCTACCACTATTACAACTGTTACCACCATCACTACTTCCTTCTACCACCATCACCACCACCCTCTACCACCATCAACCACTATCACAACTGCTTCCACTCTACCACCACCACCACCTTTGTATTTTTCTACAAACTTTTTCATAAATTATATGTGTTTCTCACATTCTTTACCAAAGGACTGGCACTAGAAGCTTTCTTTGGAGCAAGCACTAAAACGAATTGAATATTATGAAATATTTCGTATGAACAAGTGAGGGGACCGTCGCTCACTGGTAAACAATGGCACACTGGCTGGGAAGAGAGGCTGAGGCGGCTCAGAGTGTGAGTCATGTCCCGGACGAAGGACGATTAGCGAGTAAACCGACCATTTGCAAGCCAATGCTTGGACGAGAATAACGCGACGATTTCCGAAAAGGATGACTATCGAGCTGGACGATTATTGAGTGACCACTGTAATTCAGGATAACCTCACATCCACAGAGCCACCTCAACAGACAAGAGAGAGGGTGGTCAGAAGCCCGCCACAAGGCATATCCTGTTTGGCTATCATCTGCAGGAACTGACAGACAAACAGACCCCAAAGATAAAGACACCTAAAGCCACCCTCCAGAATTCCAGAGGGTGGGGATCAACACATCCTGAGGTGGTCCAGATTCCATGACAAACACCACCACCACCGAGCACAGTGGACCCCCGCCTTACTATGGCATTGTGTTACGTTAAATCCGCCATACAATACATTTTAATGCAAAAATTTTGCCTCGCCTCACGCTTAAAAACTCGCCTTACGTGATTTGTATTATATTCTTAGTAGAGTATTAACTGTGTATGTCTTCTTCAGTTTGTGTGTCTTAAAATTAATATTTCATGTGGTAAAAAAATTTTTTTCATGCTTTGGGGTGTCTTGCATGGATTAATTTGATTTCCATTATTTCTTATGGGGAAAATTAATTCGCCTTATGATAATTTCGGCATATGATGAGCTCTCAGGAGCGGATTAGTATCATAAGGTGGAGGTCCACTGTATCTCAATGGAATGGACGGACAATGACACAATTTCCTCGACCTAAGAGCCATAATTTGTGAGGGAGATCCCCAAAGGAAAGGAAGAAAAGGGAAGTGATGGGCAAAGGTGAGATGGGAAAGATGGAGTGAAGGAGCATCTATGTTTGGTCTGAGGAAGAATAAAAGATCCAATTCCTTAGATCAAGAGCCTCTTCACCACAGCAAGGAACCCCCTATAAAGAGGCTTCATCTCCAAAGATGCCTCAATGCGTCACCCACCTTTTGTCCCTCATCAATTCTATAGTTCTTCTTGTCTTTCACAGACCCATCTGCTGACAAGTCCACTCCCAAATATCTGAACACATTCACTTCCTCCTTTCAATCTAATATCCACTCTATCATTACCTAAATTATTTGTCACCCTCATCACCTTTTCTTTATTATGTTTACTTTTAATTCCTTTTACATGCCATCTCAATTTTGTTAACCAACTTTTGCATCTTCTCTTCAGAATCTCTCAAACCCAGTATCATCAGAGAAAAGCAACTTTGACAACTCCCATTTTGTATTAGAATCTGCAAATTTTAATTTCACAACATCCTAACATTCACCTCTTTCACAATCCCATCTATAAATATGTTAAGCAACCATGGAGGCCTCATACAACCCTGTCTAAAGCCTACTTTAACTGGAAAAATAATCTCACTCTCTCCTACATACACTAACATGAGCTTCACTATCTTCATAAAAACTCTTAACTGCTTTCAGAAACCTACCACCTACTCCATGCACTGTGACATCTGCTACATTGCTTCCCTATCCATCCTATTATATACCTATTCCAAATCTATGAATGCAATGAAAACTTATTTACCTTTATCAAAATACTGTTCCCTTATCTGCTTCAATATAAACACTTGGTCTACACATCTCCCACCCTTCCTAAAGACTCCTTGTTGATCTGTGATCCGGCTCGCTGTCAAGCTCTTAATTACACTTTACCTGGTATTGCCAAAATGTCCTTTATAGAAAGGAACTATGCAAGCCCTCTGCTAATCCCTAGGGTACCTTTCCCTCTTTCATACATTTATTGAACAAAAGTATAAACCACTCCAAGAAAAAAGTATAAACCTGCTTTTAACATTTCTGTCTTGATCTCATCAATCCCTAGCTGCTGTACTCCTTTTCATTTTACCCACTGCCTCACACACCTCCACCACTCTCACATCTGGCTATTCCTTACTCCTATAGGATGTTATATATCTCCCTGGCCAATGCATGAAATCACTGCCTCCCTTTCTTCATCAACATTTAACAGCTCTTCAAAATATTCTTGCCATCTACTCAATACCTCTAACTCCCCTCTTCTGTTTTTAACTATTAACAAATATAGACATATTTTTTCATTCAATATTGGCTTTTCTTTCCAAGATAATGAACGAGCACTCACAAATGCTAAAACAAACTAACATGGGGCAGGCCAGTAACTTCTCTTGCACTGGGGCAACAAATATGAACAGGTCCTGGATGAAGCCTGGATTGGACAAATTTGTGATGACGTGGACTTCATCCACTTTATCAGTGGTATAACCCGACCAAACTGTCATTTGATGCAGCAGCAGCACTGCTAATTTGACTGGACACCCCACTGAGCGGACTTGGCGAGCACTGTTGTGCCAGATTTTTAGTCCGTTTTGTTGAGAGTTTACTCTAAGTACAGAATTCTCTCAATAAAATTTTACAGTTTAGCTTCTGCATGTGTTTCCATATGATTCAAAAGCATCCCTTTATCTTTAAAATATTTCGGACACTCGGGACATTGATATGATTTACCTCCTGTATGTACCCTCATATGCTTAACGAGACTGCTTTTTTCCCTAAAATATTTCAAACATTCTGAACACTGATATGGCTTTTCTCCTGTGTGTACTCTCATATGGTTAACAAGACTACTTTTTACCCTAAAATATTTTAAACACTCTGAACACTGATATGGTTTATCTCCAGTATGTACTCTCATGTGCCGCACAAGACTGCTTTTTACCCTAAAATATTTCAGACACTCTGAACATTTATAAGGTTTATCTCCTGTATGTACTCGCATGTGCTTCACAACATTGGCTTTTTTACTGAAATATTTCAGACACTCGGAACATTCATATGGCTTTTCACCTGTGTGTACTCGCATATGGTTTACAAGACTACTTTTTTCTCTAAAATATTTCAGACACTGTGAACACTGGTATGGTTTATCTCCTGTATGCACTCGCATATGCCTCACAAGACTGCCTTTTACCCGAAAATATTTTAAACACTCTGAACACTGATATGGTTTATCTCCTAAATGTACACGCATATGGGTCACAAGAGTGCCTTTTGTACTAAAATTTTTCTGGCACTCTGAACAGTTAAATGGTTTATCTCCTGTATGTACTCGCATATGGCTCACAAGACTGCCTTTAGTACAAAAGTGTTTCAGACACTCTGAACACTGATATGGTTTATCTCCTGTATGTCCTCTCACATGGATCACAAGACTGTTTTTTTCCCAAAATTTTTTCAGACACTCAGAGCATTGATATGGCTTATCTCCTTTATGTACTCGCATATGCTTCAAAAGATTGCCTTTTTCTCTAAAGTATTTCAGACACTCGGGACACTGATATGGTTTATCTCCTGTGTGTACTCGCATATGAATCACAAGACTGCTTTTCTCTGTAAAATGTTTCAGACATTCTGAACACTGATATGGTTTATCTCCTGTATGCACTCTCATATGCCTCTTAAGATGACTTTTTTGGCTGAAATATTTCAAGCACTCTGAACAGTGATACGGTTTATAACCTGTATGTAATAGCATATGCCTCACAAGGTCGCCTTTTTGATTACAATATTTCAGACACACTGAGCATCGATACGGTTTGGCTCCTGTATGTAATCGTGAATGTTTCACTAAATTGCCTTTCTCTGTAAAATATTTCAGACACTCTGAACACTGATATGGTTTAATGCCTGTATGTATTCGTACATGTTTCAGAAGGTGATCTTTTCGCTTAAAATACTTCAAACACTGTGAACACTGATATGGTTTATCTCCTGCATATATCTGCATGATTTGAAAGGTTGCCATTTCACTATGGTAGTTTATACATTCTACACACCCATAAAGTTTATCTCACATATATACTTTCATATTTTTAAGACTACTTTTCACTCTAAAATATTATAGTTTCTGCAATATACAATATAGTTTATCACTGTTATTTATTGTTTCAAAATATTCCATTTTGTTAACATGTTTCAGAGACTGAGCACAGTTTCTCTCCTGTAGATAATCTTGCGTAAAAAGATTATGAACAATGATAAGGTTTATCTTTTGATTATACTCTAGTGTGCTTTAAAGGGTAACCTTATATTCTAAAGCATTTCATACATGCTCAACATTATTATGGTCTTTTTTCTCTCCTGTTTTCCTGTGTCAGACTTTCCATAAATTTATGAACTATAATTAATTTCTATTTTTCAACGAACTGCTATGCACTTTACAATAGACTCAAACATAACAAGTTAAAATTCACTGAGATATCAGGTGTTGTCCAAGACACTTGCACAGGTAATTTCTGAAGTATTGGAAGAATAGCATTAGGGAAGATACAGCAGGTAATTTCTGAAGTATTGGCAGTAAAGCCTCAGGAAAGATACAGCCTGGTAGAGTGTTTCACAAATTACTTCTATAATATCAGGTGTTGTCCAAGACACTTTAACACTGCTGCTTCATTTTGTACTGGAGATAACGTGTCTGAGAAGATACAGCACGGTAGTTTGATCCACAAAATACGTCTGGAAAAGAACATTGAGTAAGCATAACATGAAATTACATGAAAACCCACACATCAAATTAAACTAAAAAATAATAAAAATAAATTCTCTCCAGCAAAAATTAGCACACCTCTAATTAATGGGAATTATCACTATTTAACCCTTTCAGGGTCCAAGGCTAAAATCTGAAGTGGTGCCCCAGCATCCAAGAAATTAAAAAAAAAAAAAAAAAAATTTCTTACAGAATTAAAGAGTATATTTTTGTGAAGGTAATAAAACAAAAAAAAAAAAATTCTGATCAGTACTTACCAAGATACAGTGCCGAGAAGTTGACCCAAAATGACTGGGTGGCGGCAACGTCGACGATTTCCACTTTCGAGCATTATTTTACGTTTTTTGCAGTTTTTTCTTTTCTTTTCTAATTTTTTTTTCTTTTCCTACTAAAATTTGGGGCCTGAGAGACCAATATTGTATATAATGTATATATATAAACTCACTGTATTGAACATAATAACCGCACTAAAGTTATTATCATATTATTGTTTACCACATTTGTTTATTACAATAAACATGCACAAATCTTGTATAATACTAAAGTCCTATCATATATTTATATATTTACAATCACTGGACATGTTTTTAGAATTGCTGGAGCTTGTGGAACCCCTTGAAACAAGGCACCATGCACAGAGGTACCTTACATTCCTTGCACATAAACCGAGTGTCTTTGCGTCTTTGTTGCCGTCATTTTGTTTGTGCACAGACAATGCATCTCTTCTGAGCAAATTTCTTCTTAGTTGCAGGAAGCTGTATTATGAAATGATCACCTTCCCTCCTCAAACGCTTGGGTATATTCTGAGGAGTTCAAGGACCTTGTTGTATAGCAGGTGTTGTTACCTGGTACAGTGGTCCCTCAATAATCGTCCGGCCTGAAAGTCGTCCATTTCGGAAAGTCCTGTTTTTTCGTCAAAATATTGGCTCGCAAATGGTCCGGTAACTCGCTAATAGTCCTTCGTCCCGGACGTGTGCTCACGCTCTGAGCCGCCTCGGCCTATCCTTCCCAGCCAGTGTGCCATTGTTTACCAGTGAGCGATGGTCTCCTCACGTGCTCCAGCGAAATATTTCATAATATTCCATTTATTTTAGTGCTTGCAAGTTATTTAAGTGCTAATTAAGCTACCATGGCTCCAAAGAAAGCTACTAGTGCCAAGCCTTTGGTAAAGAAGGTGAGAAATACAATTGAATTTAAGAAAAACATCATTGAACAATATGATAGTGGCGTACATGTGGGCGAACTGGCCTGGATGTATAACAAATCCCGTACAACCATATCTTCCATCATAGCCAAGAAAAAGGAAATCAAGGATGCTGTTGTTGCAAAGGGGGTAAATATGCTGACAAAAATGAGATCACCAGTACTCGAAGATGTTGAGAAGTTATTATTGGTGTGGATAAATGAGAAACAATTAGCAATTGCAAGTTATTTAAGTGCTAATTAAGCTACCATGGCTCCAAAGAAAGCTACTAGTGCCAAGCCTTTGGTAAAGAAGGTGAGAAATACAATTGAATTTAAGAAAAACATCATTGAACAATATGATAGTGGCGTACATGTGGGCGAACTGGCCTGGATGTATAACAAATCCCATACAACCATATCTTCCATCATAGCCAAGAAAAAGGAAATCAAGGATGCTGTTGTTGCAAAGGGGGTAAATATGCTGACAAAAATGAGATCACCAGTACTCGAAGATGTTGAGAAGTTATTATTGGTGTGGATAAATGAGAAACAATTAGCAGGAGATAGTCTTATGACGTCGCTTATTTGTGAAAAGGCTAGGCAGTTGCATGAAGATTTGGTAAAGAAATTGCCTGCAACTAGTGGCGATGTGAGTGAATTTAAGGCCAGCAAAGGCTGGGTTGAGAGATTTAAGAAGTGTACTGGCATACACAGTGTGGTAAGGCATGGTGAGGCTGCCAGTTTGGACCACAAGGCGGCTGAAAAATATGTGCATGAATTCAAGGAGTACATAAACAGTGAAGGACTGAAACCTGAACAAGTGTTCAATTGTGATGAAACAGGCCTCTTTTGGAAGAAAATGCCAAAGAGGACCTACATTACTCAGGAAGAAAAGGCACTGCCAGGACACAAGCCTATGAAAGACAGGCTGACGCTAATGTTCTGTGCTAATGCTAGTGGGGATTTCAAAGTGAAGCCGTTACTAGTGTACCATTCTGAAAATCCCAGAGTATTCAAGAAAAACAATGTTATGAAGAGTAAATTGTGTGTGTTTTGGAGATATAATAGTAAGGCATGGGTCACAAGGGACATTTTCATCGAGTGGTTCAATGAAGTGTTTGGCCCTAGTGTGAAGAATTACCTCCTGGAAAAGAAATTGGATCTCAAGTGCCTTCTAGTAATGGACAATGCACCTGCTCATCCTCCAAACTTGGATGACCTAATTCTGAAGGAGTTTGGGTTCATCACAGTAAAGTTCTTGTCCCCGAATACCACTCCTCTCCTCCAGCCCATGGACCAGCAGGTCATTGCAAACTTTAAAAAGCTCTACACCAAAGCAATGCTTGAAAGATGCTTGAATGTGACCTCAGACACTCACTTGACCCTACGAGATTTTTGGAAAGAACACTTCAGTATTCTCCAATGCGTAGGCCTTATAGGTAAGGCTTGGGAGGGAGTGACTACCAGGACTTTGAACTCTGCTTAGAGAAAATTGTGGCCAGATTGTGTCCACAAGAGGGATTTTGAAGGGTTTGGGGCTGATCCTGATGAGCCTATGTCAGTTGTTAAATCCATTGTGGCACTGGGGAGTTCCATGGGGTTGGATGTGAGTTTGGAGGATGTGGAAGAGTTGGTGGAGGATCACAACGAAGAGCTAACCACTGAGGAGCTGCAAGAGCTTCAGCAGGAAGAGCAAGAGATTGCAGCTCAGAATCTTGCTGCAGAAGAGGAGGAAGAGAGATGGAGGAAGGTGCCTTCTTCAGAAATTAAGGAGATTTTTGAAATGTGGGGTAGGATGGAAAGATTTATGGAGAAACATCACCCAGAGAAGGATGTTGCAAGCCATATTGGCAACTTGTACAGTGACAGAGTCTTGGCCCATTTTAGGGAAGTTTTAAAGAGACGCAAGAAACAGAGCTCTCTGGACAGTTTTTTTGCGAGACAGGACTCCAGTGACTCTCAAGGTGGTCCTAGTGGCATTAAGAAACAGAGAGGAGAAGTAACCCCAGAAAAGCAATTGGTACCCAAGGTGTCGATGGAAGGGGATTCCCCTTCCAAACAGTAAATCATCCAATCTGTCTCCTTCTCTAGTCTTCCATACACAAAGAAGAATCGCCAATAAAGGTAAGTGTTATTCTGTTAAAGTTTAATTCATCATGTGCCACTGTACTGTTTATGTACTACATCTATATTTCAAGTAAAAAAAAATTTTGTTTTAATACTTTTGGGTGTCAGGAACGGATTAATTGAATTTATATTATTTCTTATGGGGAAAATTGATTTGCAAACCGTCCATTTCGATAAAAATCCCACTTCCAAGAACGGATTATGGACGATTATTGAGGGACCACTGTACTTCATTATGAGTTGTCTGACAGCAGACAAACAAAATTCACCATACAATGGTCTGTTGCCAGTCTTCATTTGGTACATATTATATGCACTGAGCATTGAAATGTCCATGAGATGGTAGAAAAGTTTCATGTACCACTTGTAACTCTTACGAACACAATCAACAAAGCCAATCCGCATGTCATATTTGTCAACCAAGCGCGTGTTTTGTGTATGATCAATCACTGTCACTGGTTTTCGAATATGTTCAATAGTCATTCTATCAACTTTGCCACTGTCTTGCATTTTGTTACAGTGAAAGGTTGTCAACAATGTGACATCTCGTTTGTCATGCCACCATAGTGCCATGATGTCATTGGCAGTAAACACCTGCACCTCATCACCACGAGCACCTGCGTTGAACCTGGGCATATATTTACGATTAGAACGCACTGTGCCACACACATCTGTCTTGTTCACTCGCAAGAAATCACTGAGTAAAGGGCTTGTGTACCCCTATCTCACCTATGGAATTTGTGCATGGGGCTCAACAACAATAAACCATCTCAGACCACCAATCACCCAACAAAAGGCTGCAGTCAGAATGATAACAAATTCCCACTACAGACAGCACACTCCACCAATATTCAAAACTCTAAACCTAATCACAATGCAAAACATCCATACTTATTACTGCACCTACTACATACATAGAACACTTAACTCTGACATAAACCCTCCCCTCAAACATCTCCTTACCAACCTCAACAGAACACATGACCATAACACAAGGCACAGATCACTCTTTGATGTTCCTCGTGTCCATCTCACGCTATGCAAAAACTCGATGCACATAAAAGGCCCTAAAATCTGGAATTCATTACCTGTGAATATAAAAGAAACACTGTCTGTTTATAAATTCAAGTCTCTTCTCAAAAATCACTTACTCACCCACAACTAAATAAATACTGAATAACTGTATTTCATAAATTGTATCTCATATATGTCAACCTGTAACCCAATCAAACTTTGTTACTATTTAACTTCATTACCTAACAGAATACTCCATTCTAGTGATTACACAGCAACACAGTAAATGACCATATAACCTGTCTTTGTAATACTCATTTGTACTAAATTGTTATCTGTTTTACAATAATTTTTGTACCACTGAATATATCATTGCTTAGTTAATCTTAAGTTAATTTTAAGTCTGCCCATAATGCTCTGCATACAAGGGGCTTTGGCATGCTGCAATTTAAAAATTGTATTCCTTGTACTTCTCTGTATCATGTTCAAATTAATAAATAAATAAATATAATGTATGCCCCTTACCAAGATAAGGTGTCATCATGCTTCTCACTACGTCACCTGAGATACCCAATAACATCCTGGTATCTTTCAATGTTTAACATCCCGTGTATACAACAATATCTAATACCAGGCCACTGTCACAGTCACAGAGTACAAACAGTTTTATACCAAAGCGTTTCCTCTTGCTCAGTATATACTGCTTGAACGACAGTCTACTTTTGAACAAATCAAAGACTCGTCAATTACAAGATTCTTGAATGGATAAACATACATGTTGAACTTTTGTTTCAGATACATAAAAACATTTCTAATCTTGTATAACCTGTCACTTCTGTCAGGCCTGGTTTTGTCAGAGAAGTGCAACATACGTAACAGCAACATAAACCTGTTCACTGGGATGATTTCACTGAAGACCGGGGTAGAAATTAGCCGATCTGTGGACCAGTATGTTTTTATATTATGCTTATAGACATGGGGCATAGGCATTATTGTTGCAAAAAAGCAAATACATTTCTGCAACAGTTGTCTCTTTCCACCGGTGTAGTCTTGACTGTGGTGAAATGATAGTATTTGCCATGGTGTACTCAAAATACTTGTTACTTTCTCTGACAATAGTTTCCATCAAGGGCTGGTCAAAGAATAGTTCAAAGAATTCCAGTTCATTGGTCATCGTTCCAAGGGGACAAGTAGGTAGAATTCTACTTTGAGAGTCATCAAAGTGGTGGGGCTTGGGAACAAAATTGGGATTTTGCTGCCAATCCCATATACGGTTTGCTGGTGGATACTGGACATCATAGGCTGGTTGTGCGGGTAGTTGTGGTTGTGGTGGGCTGGTGGCTGACGCTCCGCTTTGTCCTTGAACTGAGGAGTCAGCTGCGTGGGTCCCAGCCTGGGCTGGTGAGTCACATATGGCCGTGGCACTACCATCACCACTACCTACTGATGCCTGTGGTCTATCCATGCCAAGTGTAGCCACATCATCCTCACTTTCACTGTCTACTCCTGGTGTAGGGCCACAGGATGTACTCCGGGATGTACTCCGTCCCCTGGGCACTGCATAGGGAACACTACCCGAGCACATGTGGCGGTGTATATACCGATGCTTCACTGGTGCATGTGTTTCCTCACTATCACTACTTGAATGATCGCCAAGAGCAATAAAATCACAATCCACATCACAATCATCATCATTACTGAAGTCAGAGGCCTGGCCACGCGAAAATAATAGTTTTCTCTTGTGATGAGGTACAACTGACCATGGCTGAGGAGTGCCCACACCAGAGGTAGAAGGTTGAAGATCGTTAGGGTTTTCTGCACTATTATCGATATCCTGGTCATTCCTTTCGATCACTAACTGATCAAAGCCATAGAATTTGTCTTCATTTCCACTTCCATCAGAGTCAGAACTACCAGATAGGAAGAGTCCCAATTTTCCTTGGAGTGAGAGCTGCCTTGTGACGAGGCATGGTGAACAAAGGTAACTGAGCCGGCATTCCCACAATGCTATGCGGGCACCTAGAATTTTTGTTTATGGCGCACACACACCATGCAGACCCATTCTCTCACATGTAGGCCTACCAGCATTTTCGTGCTAAATTTGACCCCGCTAGAATTTTGGCATAGATCTATGGTTTGGACCCTTAACGTGAAGCCGTAGATCTACAGGATGGACCCTGAAAGGGATAAAGACTAATAAAAATAATAAAGTTTTTATTGAAGTCATATTAAGTGGCAAGAAGGCTTTACTCATAGTGTAGAAGAATTTAAAATAAATATTTTTATGATGAAAGATTGGATACCAGATTGGAGGGAGAGAGTATGGAGGAGGTGAATGTATTTAGATATTTGGGAGTGGACGTGTCAGTGGATGGGTCTATGAAAGATGAGGTGAATCACAGAATTGATGAGGGGAAAAGGGTAAGCGGTGCACTTGGGAGTCTGTGGAGGCAAAGAACTTTGTCCTTGGAGGCAAAGAGGGGAATGTATGAGAGAATAGTTTTACCAACGCTCTTATATGGGTGTGAAGCATGGGTAATAAATGTTGCAGTGAGGAGAAGGCTGGAGGCAGTGGAGATGTCATGTCTGAGGGCAATGTGTGGTGTGAATATAATGCAGAGAATTCGTAGTTTGGAAGTTAGGAGGAGGTGCAGGATTACCAAAACTGTTGTCCAGAGGGCTGAGGAAGGGTTGTTGAGGTGGTTCGGACATGTAGAGAGAATGGAGCAAAACAGAATGACTTCAAGAGTGCATCAGTCTGTAGTGGAAGGAAGGCGGGGTAGGGGTCGGCCTAGGAAAGGTTGGAGGGAGGGGGTAAATGAGGTTTTGTGTGCGAGGGGCTTGGACTTCCAGCGAGCATGCGTGAGCGTGTTTGATAGGAGTGAATGGGGACAAATGGTTTTTAATACTTGACGTGCTGTTGGAGTGTGAGCAAAGTAACATTTATGAAGGGATTCAGGGAAACCGGCAGGCCGGACTTGAGTCCTGGAGATGGGAAGTACAGTGCCTGCACTCTGAAGGAGGGGTGTTAATGTTGCAGTTTAAACTGTAGTGTAAAGCACCCTTCTGGCGAGACAGTGATGGAGTGAATGATGGTGAAAGTTTTTCTTTTTTGGGCCACCCTGCCTTGGTGGGAATCGGCCAGCGTGTTAATAAAAAAAAAAAATATGAAATGACAGAGAAATCTTTTTCTGAAGGTAATGAAACCAAAAGTTTGAAATTTGATGGAAAACTTACGGAATTTCGCTTTCACAAAGTTATCAGTTGCTGTGATGTTTGTGCATGGGCAATTTTGCCCATTTTGAGCACTATTTTGGGCCAATTCCTTTGTTCCACTTGCCCAAACTCATAGCTACTTTGCTACAACTCCTTTTATTACATCGTACAATAACCAGCCCATTTACCTAATTTTAACTACACAAAAAAGTGATTAGAAATTACTAATTTGGCCAATTTCACACAAAATTCAAGGCCAATTTCACAATAGGGTCCAGAATAAACAATGCAGATATTCCTAGTACTAAAATAACATTTTCTTTGTTCATTAGACATGTCTTCAGGCCCCTCTTATATTACACTTGTTTTTCATTTTGAATTTTTATTCACACAATGCATAATTTTATTCACACAATGCATAATTTTATTCACACAATGCATAATTGTATAAAAAATATTTGTGAATGCATATTAGACCCACCAGTTGACATGTATTGGATGCGGGACATGATTTGTTTACTCGTGAACATTGTCAAAAATCTGGTAATTCTGCTACTTTGAGCTTAATTTCAAGCTACTTTTAGTGAGTAAACCATTCAAAATTACCTTTATTTCTGTAATATATCTCCTATTCTACAAAACGAGACCAAGAAAACAAGACTACAACCATAAATACCATACAAAAATACACCGCAGTTCGCAGTGTTTCGTCATTATGCACTGCTTGATGCAGGATTTTTTTTAACCCTTAACCCCTTCAGGGTCCACCAAGGCCCAAATCTGAAGTGGTGCCCCAGTGTCCAAGAATTTTCAAAAAGAAAATTTATTATTTTTTCGTATGAAATGGTAGAGAATCTTTTTGTGAAGGTAATAAAACAAAAAGTACGAAATTTGATGCTCTCGCGAATTTTGATGTGTTAGCGATATTTACGAATCAGCGATTTTGCCGACTTTGACTCCCATTTTAAGCCAATTACATTATTCCAGTCAACCAAATTCTTAGCTATTTCACTAGTATTACTTCTATTCTATCGATTGAGCACAAGAAATCGCCAAGTCAACTGTTTCAACTACAAATTAAAGTGATTGGAAATTGTTAATTTGGCCAATTTAACATAAAGTTCAAAATATTCCAATTTCAAAATAGGGTCCAGAATAAACAATGTAGGTATGCCTGGAACTAAACTAACATTTCCTCTGTTCATTAGTTACGTTTTGAGGCTTTACAAATAAATTCCATTTTGATTTTTTATTCACATAATGAATATTTATTCACACCAAAAAGTAGAAGATTTACTGTTATGCAATACTGTAATAATTGTATAAATATCATCACCATATTTGTGAATGCATATTAGACCCACCAGCTGGCGGGTATTAGACGTGTGAGGTCGTTTGTTTACTCTTGAATATCGTAAAAAATTTAACATTTCTGCTACTTTGAGCTCAGTTTCAAGCCATTTCCAGTGCTAAAATCAATCAAAATCATCTCTATTTCTGTAATATGTCTTCCATTCTATCAAATGAGACCAAGAAATCGCAAATACAACTATAAAAAACATACGAAAAAACACTGCAAAGTCGCTGTTTTAATCGAAAAATCATGATTTCAGTTTTTTTTCTCTCATTATATACTGTGTGCTGCAGGATCTGTTTTATGTGGTGCACACATACCACATAGATGTATTCTCTCATATCTAGGCCCAAATGTACCACTCACAGTTTATCAGAGTGAGCTGAGCTCATGACGTAGATCTACAGTTTGGACCCTGAACGTAAAGCCGTAGATCTACGGGACGGACCCTGAAAGGGTTAACCGTTTGAGGTCGACAGGCCCTCTCTGAGACTTGTTCGCAGGGTTGGCCAAATTTAAAAAAAAAAAAATTTATTTTTTCTTATGAAAAGATAGAGAATCTTTTCCCGATCATAATGACGCCAAAAGTATGAAACTTGATGGAAAACTTACGGAATTATGCTCTCGCGAAGTTAGCGGTCTCGACGATGTTTATGCAGCGACGATTTTGCTCACTTTGAGCTCTATTGTCGGCCAATTCCAGTGTACTAGTAGACAAAAATCATAACTATTTCTCTAGAACTCCATTTTTTCTATTGAATGAGTATAAGAAACCACCCATTTACTGATTTCAACTATCCAATACAGTGGTCAGAATTTAGCAATTTTGCCAATTTCACACAAATTTCAAATGATGCCAATTTCCAAATAGGGTCCAGAATAAACAAGAAAGACATTCCTGGCACTAAAATAACACTTCCTCTGTTTGTTAGTCACATCCCCAGGCCCCTCTTATATCTCTTTGGCTTTCCGCTTTCAATTTTTATTCTTACAAAAAATAGAAGATTTACTGTTATGCAGACTACTGCATTAGTGTAGAAATGGTATAAATAATATCAGTGCACTTGTGAAAGAATATTAGACTCACCAGTTGACGTGTATTGGACGCTTGGCATGATTTGTTTACTTCTGAACTTTGGTAAAAATCAAACATTTCTGCTACTTTGAGCTCAATTTCAAGGTACTTTTCATTGTAAAACCAGTCAAAATCATCTCACTTTCTGTAATATGTCATCCATTCTACAAAATGAGACCAAGAAAACTAGAATACAACAATAAATACCATACGAAAATACAGTGCAAAATAGCTGTTTTATTCCAAAAACATGGTCAAAGTTTTTTTTTTCTCATTACACATTGTGCGCTGCAGGATTTTTTTTATACTGCGCACACTGACCACATAGATGCATTCTTTCATATGTATGCCTACCAGCTTTCTCCCACTAGATTTGAGGGGGCTAGAATTTATGCGTACTAGTACGTCAAAAACCCTGGGTTGTAAGCCGTACTAGTACGGCCGAAACCCTCAAAGGGTTAAACGGTCCAAACGTATATACAGCGGACCCCCGCCTTATGATATTCTGTTCCTGAGAGTTCATCGTAAGCTGAAATTATCCTAAGGTGAATTAATTTTCCCCATAAGAAATAATGGAAATCAAGTTAATCCGTTCCTGACATCACAAAGTATGAAAAAAATATTTTTTTACCACATGAAATATTAATTTTAATACACACAAACTGAAGAAGACATGCATAATTACTACTCTACTAAGAATAGAATACATGATACTTACCTTTATTGAAGATCTGGTGATGACTGAAGGGATGGGAGGAGGGGAGAGTGTGGAACTTATTTTTTAGAAGGGGAATCCCCTTCCATTAGGACTTGAAGCATCAAGTCCTTTTCTGGAGTTACTTCCCTTCTTCTTTTAATGCCACTAGGACCAGCTTGAGTCATTGGACCTCTGTCGCACAACAAATCTGTCCACAGAGGTCTGTACCTCTCGCTACTTTAAGACTTTCCTAAAATGGGCCATAACAGTGTCATTGTAATAGCCACCAGCACGGATTGCAGTAGCTGTGTCAGGGTGATTTTCATCCACAAAGGTTTGCAGTTCAACCCACTTTGTGCACATTTCCTTAATCTTTGAAGTATGTAATTTCCTCAATTTCTCTCTCCCCTCCTCTCTGTTATTCCTTATTACAATAATTGTATAAATAATGTCAACCCATTCACGACTGCATATTGGAATGGACAGTGACATCATTTGTTTACTCTGAAACAGCCAAGCAATGGACCATTTCTCCCATGTTGAGCTCAATTTCAAGGCACTTTACATAATGAAAGCAATCAAAATCATACCTATTTCTGTAATATATCTTCCATTCTATCAAATGAGACCAAAAAACCGAGAATACAACCACAAAAACCATTTAAAATTACCACTAAGGGATGGCTAATTGCTGAGAAGTGAACTCCATTATTTATGCTTAGATTTCTTTCATTTTTGGTGTACATTAAGAAGCATCTTTCCATCATACATTGCCCAAGTTTCAATAAGATAGTCCAACAAACAAATGAGATACAATTCCCGAGATCAAGAGCAAGAGCCCCTCACCAGTGTCAAGGAACCTGCCTTGAGGTCTGCTCACTTGTGGAAATTTTGCTCACATATGGAAGCAAAAAACTGACCCATCGACTGCTCGTATTTGGAAAAACTTGCACGTGGACACACTCACAAGTAGAGGTTTCACTGTAATTAGCACAGAAACATGATATATACTCTAGAATGAATAAAATAGGCCATAATATGGTGGAAGAGGCAGTGGCAGCGGCAGAAGCGTCCACCATTTCTGTCACAATTTGACTATAGTATCTTCCCATGTTCTTACTGCTACTCACCTAATAGTGGTTGCAGGGGTCGAGACTCAGCTCCTGGCCCCGCCAGCAAACGGAGCATTTATGAGGCTAACTGCAGTAGTTCACTAAGACCCATGGTTAGAAAAAAAGAAATTTGGCCAAATGACTGTAAAAAATGCAAACAAGCATGAGAGAGCTGCCCCCACAGGGATGTAAACATGTTTACTGCTGACCAGCTGTATCAACTGGCAGAAGCAATCTGAATTATTACATATGTATTATGCATTATTATTATTATTATAATTTTAGGGAACTGAAGCTCTATCATTATTATAATTATTATTATTATTAATTTAGAGAACCAAAGCTCTATCGTTATAATAATAATAATAATAATAATAATAATAATAATAATAATAATAATAATAATAATAATAATAATAATAATATATTATTAGTAGTAGTATTATATTATTATTTTTATTATTATTATTATGATTATTATTGTTATTATTAATTTAGGGAACTGAAGTTATATCATTATTATTATTACTAATTTAGGGAACTGAAGCCCTATCGCTAATATAATAATACAGTAGACCGCCATTGAAGAATTGCTGAACAATTTTATGTAACAAGTTGTATAATTAACTTAACATGGTTCAGTTTGTGGGAAGAAAAAAAAAATTCTCTTTTGCTCAAGTGGCCGCCTTGTTGCAGAGCAGCCGGGAAGCTATCCCATACATCTCCTCGACACCACCCCCCACCATCCCCTACCACTCCCCGACACCACCCCCCACCATCCCCTACCACTCCCCGACACCACCCATCACCATCCCCTACCACTCCCCGACACCACCCATCACCATCCCCTACCACTCCCCGACACCACCCATCACCATCCCCTACCACTCCCCGACACCACCCATCACCATCCCCTACCACTCCCCGACACCACCCAACACCATCCCCTACCACTCCCCGACACCACCCCCCACCATCCCCTACCACTCCCCGACACCACCCATCACCATCCCCTACCACTCCCCGACACCACCCATCACCATCCCCTACCACTCCCCGACACCACCCATCACCATCCCCTACCACTCCCCGACACCACCCATCACCATCATCTACCACTCCCCGACACCACCCCCCACCATCCCCTACAACTCCCCGACACCACCCCCACCATCCCCTACCACTCACTAACACCACCCCTAATATCCCCTACCACTCCCCGACACCACCCATCACCATCCCCTACCACTCCCGGACACCACCCCCACCATCCCCTACCACTCCCTGACACCACCCATCACCATCCCCTACCACTCCCGGACACCACCCATCACCATCCCCTACCACTCCCAGACACCACCCCCACCATCCCCTAACACTCCCCGACACCACCACCACCATCCCCTACCACTCCCAGACACCACCCATCACCATCCCCTACCACTCCCCGACACCACCCTCCACAATCCCCTACCACTCCCCAACACCACCCTCCACCATCCCCTACCACTCACCGACACCACCCTCCACCATCCCCTACCACTCCCCAACACCACCCTCCACCATCCCCTACCACTCCCCGACACCACCCATCACCATCCCTTACCACTCCCCGACACCACCCCCCACCATCCACTACGACTTCCCGACACCACACACCATCCCCTACCACTCCTCGACACCACCTCCAATATCCCTTACCACTCCCCGACACCACCCATCACCATCCCCTACCACTTCCGGACACCACCCCCACCATCCCCTACCACTCCCCGACACCACCCATCACCATCCCCTACCACTCCCGAACACCACCCTCCACCATCCCCGACACCACCTCCCGCCATGCCCTACAACTCCAAGACACCACCCCCACCATCCCCTAACACTCCCCGACACCACCCCCACCATCCCATACCACTCACTGACACCACCCCCCACCATCCCCTACCACTCACTGACACCACCCCCACCATCCCCTACCACTCACCGACACCACCCTCCACCATCCCCTACCACTCACCGACACCACCCTCCACCATCCCCTACCACTCCCCAACACCACCCTCCACCATCCCCTACCACTCCCCGACACCACCCACCACCATCCCATACCACTCACTGACACCACCCCCCACCATCCCCTACCACTCACTGACACCACCCCCCCACCATCCCCTACCACTCACCGACACCACTTCCCACCATCCTCTACCACTCCCCGACACCACCCCCCACCATCCCCTACCACTCCCCGACTGCACCTCCCGCCATCCAATACCACTCACTGACACCATCCCCTACCACTCACCGGAACCACCCCCCACCATCCCCTACCACTCCCCGACACCACCTTCCACCATCCCCTACCACCCCATACCACTCACTGACACCACCCCCCACCATCCCCTACCACTCACTGACACCACCCCCTACCATCTCCTACCACTCCCCGACACCACCCTCCACCATCCCCTACCACTCCCCGACACCACCCCCCACCATCCACTACCACTCACCGACACCACCCCCCACCATCCCCTACCACTCCCCGACACCACCCCCCACCATCCAATACCACTCACTGACACCATCCCCTACCACTCACCGGAACCACCCCCCACCATCCCCTACCACTCCCCGACACCACCTTCCACCATCCCCTACCACCCCATACCACTCACTGACACCACCCCCCACCATCCCCTACCACTCACAGACACCACCCCCAACCATCCCCTACCACTCCCCGACACCACCCTCCACAATCCCCTACCACTCCCCAACACCACCCTCCACCATCCCCTACCACTCACCGACACCACCCTCCACCATCCCCTACCACTCCCCAACACCACCCTCCACCATCCCCTACCACTCCCCGACACCACCCACAACCATCCCTTACCACTCCCCGACACCACCCCCCACCATCCCCTACAACTCCCCGACACCACTCCCGCCATCCCCTACCACTCCCCAACACCACCTTCCACCATCCCCTACCACCCCATACCACTCACTGACACCACCCCCTACCATCCCCTACCACTCACTGACACCACCCCCTACCATCCCCTACCACTCCCCGACACCACCCTCCACCATCCCCTACCACTCCCCGACACCACCCCCCACCATCCCCTACCACTCACTGACACCACCCTCCACCATCCCCTAAAACTCCCCGACACCACCCTCCACCATCCCCTACCACTCCCCGACACCACCCTCCACCATCCCCTACCACTCCCCGACACCACCCTCCACCATCCCCTACCACTCACTGACACCACCCTCCACCATCCCCTACCACTCACTGACACCACCCTCCACCATCCCCTACCACACCCCAACACCACCCTCCGCCATCCCCTACCACTCCCCGACACCACCCCCTACCATCCAATACCACTCACTGACACCATCCCCTACCACTCACCGGAACCACCCCCCACCATCCCCTACCACTCCCCGACACCACCTTCCACCATCCCCTACCACCCCATACCACTCACTGACACCACCCCCCACCATCCCCTACCACTCACTGACACCACCCCCTACCATCCCCTACCACTCCCCGACACCACCCTCCACCATCCCCTACCACTCCCCGACACCACCCCCCACCATCCCCTACCACTCACTGACACCACCCTCCACCATCCCCTAAAACTCCCCGACACCACCCTCCACCATCCCCTACCACTCCCCGACACCACCCTCCACCATCCCCTACCACTCCCCGACACCACCCTCCACCATCCCCTACCACTCCCCGACACCACCCTCCACCATCCCCTACCACTCACGGACACCACCCTCCACCATCCCCTACCACTCCCCGACACCACCCTCCACCATCCCCTACCACTCCCCGACACCACCCCCCACCATCCCCTACCACTCACTGACACCACCCTCCACCATCCCCTAAAACTCCCCGACACCACCCTCCACCATCCCCTACCACTCCCCGACACCACCCTCCACCATCCCCTAAAACTCCCCAACACCACCCTCCACCATCCCCTACCACTCCCCGACACCACCCTCCACCATCCCCTACCACTCCTCGACACCACCCTCCACCATCCCCTACCACTCCCTGACACCACCCTCCACCATCCCCTACCACTCCCCGACACCACCCTCCACCATCCCCTACCACTCCCCGACACCACCCTCCACCATCCCCTACCACTCACCGACACCACCCTCCACCATCCCCTACCACTCCCCGACACCACCCTCCACCATCCCCTACCACTCACGGACACCACCCTCCACCATCCCCTACCACTCACTGACACCACCCCCCAACATCCCCTACCACTCACTGATACCACCCCCCACCATCCCCTACCACTCACTGACACCACCTTCCACCATCCACTACCACTCACTGACACCACCCCCCACCATCCCCTACCACTCACCGACACCACCCTCCACCATCCCCTACCACTCCGCGACACCACCCTCCACCATCCCCTACCACTCCGCGACACCACCCCCCACCATCCCCTACCACTCCGCGACACCACCCTCCACCATCCCCTACCACTCCGCGACACCACCCTCCACCATCCCCTACCACTCCGCGACACCACCCCCCACCATCCCCTACCACTCACTGACACCACCCCCCACCATCCCCTACCACTCACTGACACCACCCCCCACCATCCCCTACCACTCACTGACACCACCCCCCACCATCCCCTACCACTCCCCGACACCACCCGCCACCATCCCCTACCACTCCCCGACACCACCCTCCACCATCCCCTACCACTCCGCGACACCACCCCCCACCATCCCCTACCACTCCGCGACACCACCCTCCACCATCCCCTACCACTCCCCAACACCACCCTCCACCATCCCCTACCACTCACTGACACCACCCCCCACCATCCCATACCACTCACTGACACCACCCCCACCATCCCCTACCACTCACTGACACCACCCCCCACCATCCCCTACCACTCACTGACACCACCCCCACCATCCCCTACCACTCACCGACACCACCCTCCACCATCCCCTACCACTCCCCGACACCACCCCTACCATCCCCTACCACTCACCGACACCACCCTCCACCATCCCTACCACTCCCCGACACCACCCTCCACCATCCCCTTACCACTCCCCGATACCACCCCCCACCACTCACTGACACCACCCTCCACCATCCCCTACCACTCACCGACACCACCCTACACCATCCCCTACCACTCACTGACACCACCCCCATCATCCCCTACCTCTCACCGACACCACCCCCACCATCCCCTACCACTAACTGACACCACCCCCCACCATCCCCTACCACTCACTGACACCACCCCCCACCATCCCAGCATTCCTAATTCATAATTGTCTAGTCTTTCTCTGCTACAAGGCAGCTGTGTTATGATATTATAATTACCATATCTTGTATCTGCCAAGCAATCATGACACCCAGTAGCCATACCAGTGTTGCTGAAAGTGACACCCAGTAGCCATACCAGTGTTGCTGAAAGTGGCACCCAGTAGCCATACCAGTGTTGCTGAAAGTGACACCCAGTAGCCATACCAGTGTTGCTGAAAGTGGCACCCAGTAGCCATACCAGTGTTGCTGAAAGTGGCACCCAGTAGCCATACCAGTGTTGCTGAAAGTGACACCCAGTAGCCATACCAGTGTTGCTGAAAGTGACACCCAGTAGCCATACCAGTGTTGCTGAAAGTGGCACCCAGTAGCCATACCAGTGTTGCTGAAAGTGACACCCAGTAGCCATACCAGTGTTGCTGAAAGTGGCACCCAGTAGCCATACCAGTGTTGCTGAAAGTGGCACCCAGTAGCCATACCAGTGTTGCTGAAAGTGACACCCAGTAGCCATACCAGTGTTGCTGAAAGTGACACCCAGTAGCCATACCAGTGTTGCTGAAAGTGGCACCCAGTAGCCATACCAGTGTTGCTGAAAGTGACACCCAGTAGCCATACCAGTGTTGCTGAAAGTGACACCCAGTAGCCATACCAGTGTTGCTGAAAGTGACACCCAGTAGCCATACCAGTGTTGCTGAAAGTGACACCCAGTAGCCATACCAGTGTTGCTGAAAGTGACACCCAGTAGCCATACCAGTGTTGCTGAAAGTGACACCCAGTAGCCATACCAGTGTTGCTGAAAGTGACACCCAGTAGCCATACCAGTGTTGCTGAAAGTGACACCCAGTAGCCATACCAGTGTTGCTGAAAGTGACACCCAGTAGCCATACCAGTGTTGCTGAAAGTGACACCCAGTAGCCATACCAGTGTTGCTGAAAGTGACACCCAGTAGCCATACCAGTGTTGCTGAAAGTGACACCCAGTAGCCATACCAGTGTTGCTGAAAGTGACACCCAGTAGCCATACCAGTGTTGCTGAAAGTGACACCCAGTAGCCATACTAGTGTTGCTGAAAGTGACACCCAGTAGCCATACTAGTGTTGCTGAAAGTGACACCCAGTAGCCATACCAGTGTTGCTGAAAGTGGCACCCAGTAGCCATACCAGTGTTGCTGAAAGTGACACCCAGTAGCCATACCAGTGTTGCTGAAAGTGACACCCAGTAGCCATACTAGTGTTGCTGAAAGTGGCACCCAGTAGCCATACCAGTGTTGCTGAAAGTGACACCCAGTAGCCATACCAGTGTTGCTGAAAGTGACACCCAGTAGCCATACCAGTGTTGCTGAAAGTGACACCCAGTAGTCATACCAGTGTTGCTGAAAGTGACACCCAGTAGCCATACCAGTGTTGCTGAAAGTGGCACCCAGTAGCCATACCAGTGTTGCTGAAAGTGACACCCAGTAGTCATACCAGTGTTGCTGAAAGTGACACCCAGTAGCCATACCAGTGTTGCTGAAAGTGACACCCAGTAGCCATACCAGTGTTGCTGAAAGTGACACCCAGTAGCCATTCCAGTGTTGCTGAAAGTGACACCCAGTAGCCATACCAGTGTTGCTGAAAGTGACACCCAGTAGCCATACCAGTGTTGCTGAAAGTGACACCCAGTAGTCATACCAGTGTTGCTGAAAGTGACACCCAGTAGCCATGCTAGTGTTCCTGAAAGTGACCCAGTAGCCATACCAGTGTTGCTGAAAGTGACACCCAGTAGCCATGCTAGTGTTGCTGAAAGTGACACCCAGTAGCCATACCAGTGTTGCTGAAAGTGACACCCAGTAGCCATGCTAGTGTTGCTGAAAGTGACACCCAGTAGCCATACCAGTGTTGCTGAAAGTGACACCCAGTAGCCATACCAGTGTTGCTGAAAGTGACACCCAGTAGCCATACCAGTGTTGCTGAAAGTGACACCCAGTAGCCATACCAGTGTTGCTGAAAGTGACACCCAGTAGCCATACTAGTGTTGCTGAAAGTGACACCCAGTAGCCATACTAGTGTTGCTGAAAGTAACACCCAGTAGCCATACCAGTGTTGCTGAAAGTGACACCCAGTAGCCATACTAGTGTTGCTGAAAGTGACACCCAGTAGCCATACTAGTGTTGCTGAAAGTGACACCCAGTAGCCATACTAGTGTTGCTGAAAGTAACACCCAGTAGCCATACCAGTGTTGCTGAAAGTGACACCCAGTAGCCATACTAGTGTTGCTGAAAGTGACACCCAGTAGCCATACTAGTGTTGCTGAAAGTGACACCCAGTAGCCATACTAGTGTTGCTGAAAGTAACACCCAGTAGCCATGCTAGTGTTGCTGAAAGTGACACCCAGTAGCCATGCTAGTGTTGCTGAAAGTGACACCCAGTAGCCATGCTAGTGTTGCTGAAAGTGACACCCAGTAGCCATACCAGTGTTGCTGAAAGTGACACCCAGTAGCCATACCAGTGTTGCTGAAAGTGACACCCAGTAGCCATACCAGTGTTGCTGAAAGTGACACCCAGTAGCCATGCTAGTGTTGCTGAAAGTGACACCCAGTAGCCATGCTAGTGTTGCTGAAAGTGACACCCAGTAGCCATGCTAGTGTTGCTGAAAGTGACACCCAGTAGCCATACTAGTGTTGCTGAAAGTGACACACAGTAGCCATACCAGTGTTGCTGAAAGTGACACCCAGTAGCCATACCAGTGTTGCTGAAAGTGACACCCAGTAGCCATGCTAGTGTTGCTGAAAGTGACACCCAGTAGCCATGCTAGTGTTGCTGAAAGTGACACCCAGTAGCCATGCTAGTGTTGCTGAAAGTGACACCCAGCAGCCATGCTAGTGTTGCTGAAAGTGACACCCAGTAGCCATACCAGTGTTGCTGAAAGTGACACCCAGTAGCCATACCAGTGTTGCTGAAAGTGACACCCAGTAGCCATACCAGTGTTGCTGAAAGTGACACCCAGTAGCCATGCTAGTGTTGCTGAAAGTGACACCCAGTAGCCATGCTAGTGTTGCTGAAAGTGACACCCAGTAGCCATGCTAGTGTTGCTGAAAGTGACACCCAGTAGCCATGCTAGTGTTGCTGAAAGTGACACCCAGTAGCCATGCTAGTGTTGCTGAAAGTGACACCCAGTAGCCATGCTAGTGTTGCTGAAAGTGACACCCAGTAGCCATGCTAGTGTTGCTGAAAGTGACACCCAGTAGCCATACCAGTGTTGCTGAAAGTGGCACCCAGTAGCCATACCAGTGTTGCTGAAAGTGACACCCAGTAGCCATACCAGTGTTGCTGAAAGTGACACCCAGTAGCCATACCAGTGTTGCTGAAAGTGGCACCCAGTAGCCATACCAGTGTTGCTGAAAGTGACACCCAGTAGCCATACCAGTGTTGCTGAAAGTGACACCCAGTAGCCATACCAGTGTTGCTGAAAGTGGCACCCAGTAGCCATACCAGTGTTGCTGAAAGTGGCACCCAGTAGCCATACCAGTGTTGCTGAAAGTGACACCCAGTAGCCATACCAGTGTTGCTGAAAGTGACACCCAGTAGCCATACCAGTGTTGCTGAAAGTGACACCCAGTAGCCATACCAGTGTTGCTGAAAGTGACACCCAGTAGCCATACCAGTGTTGCTGAAAGTGACACCCAGTAGCCATACCAGTGTTGCTGAAAGTGGCACCCAGTAGCCATACCAGTGTTGCTGAAAGTGACACCCAGTAGCCATACTAGTGTTGCTGAAAGTGACACCCAGTAGCCATACTAGTGTTGCTGAAAGTGACACCCAGTAGCCATACCAGTGTTGCTGAAAGTGACACCCAGTAGCCATACCAGTGTTGCTGAAAGTGACACCCAGTAGCCATACTAGTGTTGCTGAAAGTGACACCCAGTAGTCATACCAGTGTTGCTGAAAGTGACACCCAGTAGCCATACCAGTGTTGCTGAAAGTGACACCCAGTAGCCATACCAGTGTTGCTGAAAGTGACACCCAGTAGCCATACCAGTGTTGCTGAAAGTGACACCCAGTAGTCATACCAGTGTTGCTGAAAGTGACACCCAGTAGTCATACCAGTGTTGCTGAAAGTGGCACCCAGTAGCCATGCTAGTGTTGCTGAAAGTGACACCCAGTAGTCATACCAGTGTTGCTGAAAGTGACACCCAGTAGTCATACCAGTGTTGCTGAAAGTGACACCCAGTAGTCATACCAGTGTTGCTGAGTGACACCCAGTAGTCATACCAGTGTTGCTGAAAGTGACACCCAGTAGTCATACCAGTGTTGCTGAAAGTGACACCCAGTAGCCATACCAGTGTTGCTGAAAGTGACACCCAGTAGCCATACCAGTGTTGCTGAAAGTGGCACCCAGTAGCCATACCAGTGTTGCTGAAAGTGACACCCAGTAGCCATACCAGTGTTGCTGAAAGTGACACCCAGTAGTCATACCAGTGTTGCTGAAAGTGACACCCAGTAGCCATACCAGTGTTGCTGAAAGTGACACCCAGTAGCCATACCAGTGTTGCTGAAAGTGACACCCAGTAGCCATACCAGTGTTGCTGAAAGTGACACCCAGTAGTCATACCAGTGTTGCTGAAAGTGACACCCAGTAGTCATACCAGTGTTGCTGAAAGTGGCACCCAGTAGCCATGCTAGTGTTGCTGAAAGTGACACCCAGTAGTCATACCAGTGTTGCTGAAAGTGACACCCAGTAGTCATACCAGTGTTGCTGAAAGTGACACCCAGTAGTCATACCAGTGTTGCTGAGTGACACCCAGTAGTCATACCAGTGTTGCTGAAAGTGACACCCAGTAGTCATACCAGTGTTGCTGAAAGTGACATGAAGAGGTATAAGCACTTCAGTCTTTGAATTAACAAAGATATTAGACAAGAGATAACTTGTAGCCGTAACTGAAGTGTTACTTTGTACACAGAAAGAGGTTAACATGAGTTTGTGTGACTGACTGACTAAACTGATTGACTTACTGAATGACTGGCTGAACTGACTGACTTACTGAGTGACTTTCTGAGTGACTTGACTGACTGAATGACTTACTGAGTGACTAGACTGACTTACTGAATGACTTGACTGACTTATTGAGTGACATGACTGAATGACTTACTGAGTGACTTGACTGACTTATTGAGTGACTTGACTGACTTATTGAGTGACTTGACTTATTGAGTGACTGTTTTATAGACTTATTGGCAGACATCTTGGTAACGGGGCTCAATGATAAACGTCTTCGGAGGTTTCTTTACTTTATTTGCAATGTCGTGGTGGGTACACAGGCTTGTGTGTTTGTGCCCATGGCCCGGGAGGGCCATGCCCATGAGGGAGAGAGGGAGTAGGCTTGTTGTCTGAGTCTAGGCCGCTGAGAGAGTGAGTCAGATGCAGGGGTGGGCATACTAAAGTGGTAAACCTATAGGTGGCAGCGCCAGCATGGCACAAAATATGAACTCAGTTGGCAGACAGCATAGGCTGTCTGTGCAGACAGTACAGGCTGTCTACATTCACTCGGCCACCTACCACATGGTCGTCGCGACCACGTCTGTCGGTAAAAAAAAACTCTCTCTCTCTCGTAGGAACATGGCACAGAACACAAAATAAAAAACATATATATATATATATATATATATATATATATATATATATATATATATATATATATATATATATAAGATAAGATAAGATTTCGTTCGGATTTTTAACCCCGGAGGGTTAGCCACCCAGGATAACCCAAGAAAGTCAGTGCGTCATCGAGGACTGTCTAACTTATTTCCATTGGGGTCCTTAATCTTGTCCCCCAGGATGCGACCCACACCAGTCGACTAACACCCAGGTACCTATTTGCTGCTAGGTGAACAGGACAACA
The DNA here is from genome assembly GCF_038502225.1 of Cherax quadricarinatus. Classification (NCBI taxonomy): domain Eukaryota; kingdom Metazoa; phylum Arthropoda; class Malacostraca; order Decapoda; family Parastacidae; genus Cherax; species Cherax quadricarinatus. Next base: position 22,364,220 of record NC_091365.1, on the reverse strand, counting down.
GGTGTAAGGAAACGTGTCGAATGTTTCCACCCGCCGGGAATCGAACCCGGGCCCTCCGTGTGTGAAGCGGGAGCTTTAGCCACCAGGCCACCGGGCCATGGGACATGGGAAAAAAAACTTCCTACAAGGAAGGGAAGAAAAAAACATGCGGGGTGTGCTGAACAACGTGGTCATAGGCAGTGAGCGTCGATGGGCATCACTGCACGCCTTCCTGCATCTGGACAGATACTGCAACACAGGAGACATTGCTGCGGCTGAGTTGTGACGTAACGGGGTACAGTCTCCTCTAGAATGGTGAAGCAGTCATCGTAGGAGGCACTGCAGGGTTTCACTCAACCTGGGTCACGACATGCTGGTGCCCTCGAGTGAGGCGTCGTCAAAACTTGGCAACTGGGCAGGACTTCTAGCAGCGACTCAGGAGGACACTTCTCGACCGGTACTGTCACTGGGCTGTCACTGTCGGTGAGCGTGGAGTAAGTCGTGGAGCGAGTCATGGCAGAGACGACTGGGCAAAACATCTGGGAGTCGTAACATCATACACCACACTGCAGTGAGCGAGCTAGCAGTCAAAGTGACATCATCTTTGTGCAGCTCACTGAAGCTATAACACGAGGCTGACACAGCACCTGCCGACAGGGCTAACAGCGGCTTGACGAGTGTCATTCTCTCAGCAGTTGGAGTTATAGCAGAGGTTAGTCTAAGTGTCCCCAGACTTGTTTCTCTACATATAACTGCACTCTGAAGGTCTGGAGGTGAAGTGAAACAAATCTCAATGGGAATCGTAGCAGGTACGATTCTGCAGAACATCTATGAGCGACGAGCATAAGAGCTTTCTGTACAAGGGGCTCATATGCTCAGGGCTGACTAATATCAGCTGTCAAATGCGCTGTTCACACCGGGTGACAACACAAGGTGCTACTTTGGAGTCTGGGCTCAAGACCACACTGGACACACTGAAAACTTTACACACACCCGCTGTACATGCGGTACAACATGGCTTAACTAGCAAATGATGATTTTCTGTGCACAAAATTGACACTAAGCCATACACTAACACGTGAGAATGCTGGCTGAGAGGAATTAATTAACACACGATATATATCTTCTCTCAATCTTCTCGACAATACTGACATAATTACTGAAATACTCAATGTGACATCATGTGATGTCAGGCATGACATCACGAGGTGACATCAGCAGCTCTGTGATGTCAGCAGACATCTCAAGGTGACGTCAGGCAGACATCGTGACGTCATGAAGTTGGGCAGCAGCAGACCACAGCATGTGGCTTGGGACGTTTCGCTCGGTAACTCACGTGGATCGTAGATCTGCGTGGCTTCATCCACACCTCATGTGGCATTGGGATCCACATGGCATCGTGATCTACGTGGCATGCTGATCCACATAGCTTCGAGTGGCCTCGGGCACTCGGATACACAGCTCTGGCAATGAATTCACATGGAAAACAGCAGAAACACAGCAGAGGGAGTGAGCACATAGTGTTGGATGGTAGTGTGGTGGCGAGGAGCGTGGGTGAGTGTATGGCGAGAGAAGATCTGGCCACTTCCTCCTCTCCCACAAACATGGAGACACGCACACTGGACGCAGAAATCACCACAAAACTCACCTCTGGCTTGCTGAAATAGCTGTGCTGAGCTGAACAACAACAGCAGAACATACAAGTGACGCTGAACACGTAACTTGAGAAACAGCATGGGACGCTGTGGCGGGGGGTCACTGGGATGCCACTTACAATTCTCTAAGAAATTCGGCAAATTTCGGCTAGATCCTGCTTGTACCTGTGCCTGGATGCTGAAATGTGCAGACACAACATCAGGATAACTCGTTGAGAGACGGATGCTTCTAGTGTAGGGTGATGAAGTGAACACAACTTCATTCCTCTTCCTTCCTCTCCCTGGCAAACACAACTGCTGTGACCACTGCTGTCCACCAATGTTTTATAAGGTTTATTGGCAGATGTCTTGGTAGTGGGGTTCAATGATAAACGTCTTCGGAGGTTTCTTTACTTTATTTGCAATATCGTGGTGGGTACACAGGCTTGCGTGTTTGTGCCCATGGCCCAGGAGGGCCATGCCCATGAGGGAGAGGGAGTAGGCTTGTTGTCTGAGTCTAGGCTGCTGAGAGAGTGAGGCAGATGCAGGGGTGGGCATACTGAAGTGGTAAGCCTATAGGAGGCAGCACCAGCATGGCATGAAATATGAACTCAGCTGGCAGACAGCATAGGCTGTCTGTGCAGACAGTACAGGCTGTCTACATGACTTGACTGACTTACTGAATGACTTGACTGACTTACTGAATGACTTGACTGTAATAATATTATATTATTATTATTATTATTATTATTATTATTATATATTGCTGAGAAGAAAAAGAGAATGATTTCCATGAAATTAAAGCATGAAATCATAGATAAACCAGTGAGGTGTCCAGGTTTTGGGTTGAGGGGGAAGAGGGAGGGGAGAAGCTGGCTCATAACTCAGAGCAAAAAATTGACCCAGGGACTGCTCGTATCTCAAAAAACTCGTAAGTTGGGACACTCGTAAATCAATGTACTACATAATAATAATTATAATAATAGATGGCTTCAAAAGGCCGTCACTAGATGGCAGTGTTTACCACAACAAAGAGGGAGCAGTTGTGGCCACCTCCACCTGTTACATAATGACATATTTTATTCATTCTAGAGTATATATATCAGGGTTCTGTGTTATTTATATTGTTTGTTACGTCATATTAGATGAACTATGATAGATAAATAAGCTGCAGAGTTGATGATACCGAAATATTCAAGAAGTACGTATTTTGTCCTGTCTCCAGACACTCTCATCCACCGCCTACACTACCCATACCACTACATGAATGACATATTTTTTTCACTTTAGAGTATAAATCAGGTATCTATGTTATTTATATTGTTTATTATGTCATATTAGATGAATTGTGATAGATAAATCAGCAGTGGAGTTGATATTAGCGAAATTATTGAAGTACAGAATTCCACTGGAACGGATTAGTTGCATTTCAATTAATTTAAATGAGGAAAATTGACTCTGCAAACGAGCAAATCCAGTTGCGAGCAAGGTCATGGAATGGATTAAACTCGCAAGTAGAGGTTCCACTGTATACATTTTTTAGGTATGCATACTGGTCAGAGAGCCCATCAAAAGTCCAAGTTGTCAGTAAATGAGTATGTCACTAAGTGAGGAGAAACTGTATGTATTCATACAACTCGAGAAAAATTTGACTAGGTATTCAGACTCCACCCTGATATTCGGCCTAAACAAAATGGTGTATCTGGATGAAGTCCGACGAAACCAAAGCATCACATGCTCAGTCTCTCATCAGCTATCATTTGTTAACCCTTTCAGGGTTGGTGCCGTACTAGTACGGCTTGCACACCAGGGTTGGTGCCGTACTAGTATGCCTAAATTCTAACACCTTCAAATCTAGTGACAGGAAGCTGGTAGGCCTACATATGAAAGAATGGGTCTATGTAATCAGAGTGAAGGCTTACTCAGCCCTGTAACAACTTCAGTCAGTATTACTAAGGCTGGCTCCTCCTCAGGAAAATTAATGCATAGAAAAAGAACAAAAACTGACAAACATAACCACTTTATTATTTAGAAAATATAAAATATAAAACACTTAAATATGAAATATTGATCCTACATTAAAGAAAATGAAAAATGAAAAATATAAATGATATCTGAATTCAACACTAATATATATAAAACTTGGGTGTCTGGTGTTGGTGACACTGCGTGTTGTTGAAATCGTAGCCGTTGCTGATGATGTGGGGGGGGGGGGGTCGCAGGCATTGGTGACAACCCACCGGCTCGTTCTTATAGCCGTAAATAATCTATCCAGATGACAGGAAATCAGGTTCTTTACCGCTGCAATGATGAAGGGTTACGTCCTGATTCTTCATACATGTGCATAGGCAAGTAAATAAAACATGGGATGTCTAAGGACGATAGTCCGTCTCCTTCAATTATACTTGTTGGTTGGCAGGTGACTCATTCTGTCATTCCAAGCTGGAAAGAGAGACAGGTTACCCACTGCTTAAGAAATCACTCTCCATGATAAGTACAATACCTAAAAGATGTGGTGATTATTAAGACATTTAACAGAGCAAGACTGAAAGGATTAAGTTTATTATTGGTCAAGAAGTGAAGCTTTCAACCAATAAGTCCACTAGAATATGAGCAGGCATATACTTACAGTAGTGCTGGGAGCTGTGAGTCAAGTGATTACTGTTTGGCTGGAGCCCCACACGTCACCTTTTGGGGGGGGGGAGAAGGAGGGGAAGGGATAGTGGGAGCTAGACTGACCCTACCTTAACAAGCAGCCGGCAATCAAACTATCACTTTCGGGGTGGGGGGGAAAAAGGGGGGAATAGCGGGAGCTAGACTTACCCTACCTTAACAAGTAGCCGGCAATCAAACTATTGTTACTATATACTCCCTCGCTACTCCTATCTATTTAACTTTTCCCTCACACTCCCCCATGCCAAGACTTATAGTCAAAGAGTATAAGAAGAATAGGCGAGGAAAAAGTTCTAACACGTGGAAGCCGCGTAAGACAACAAATCTTCTACTGACTGTCACGACTTGACCAGTCAGAAATAATTGGATGAACCACTGATATACACAATATGGAACTTAAAAGCCTGGAGTGCCAAGGTCCACCTCAAGAGGTGACTGTTGGTTCCCTTAAAAGTTTCTAGGTATATAAAGGCTTGTGATCCGTTTCTAAAATGAATTCTTTTCCCAGTAGATAAAATTTAAGCTTGGAGATACCTCACACAAGGGCCAAACATTCCTTTTCTATGGGGGAGTATCTCGTTTCTGCAGGAGGGAATTTTTAGATTTAATAAATATGCAGGATCTAAGAGTGTGTATATTTTGTGCAGTAAGCACCTGACACCTATTGCAAGAACTATACTTCTTTGTAACCTGAGAGTACATGCTAGGCCAAAAATAAATGTGCTCGAGTTTATGCCACGTCTTACGATGGGCCAAGTGTTTGGTCACTGGCAAATCATGAGCCATTTGAAGAACAGTCTCTCGACATGGTTTAGGAACAACAAGGAGGGAATAATCTATCACTGAAGAATGAGATTTAAATACAGCTTATATAAGATACCATTAATATATTCAAACTTATGAGATACGTATCTCCCATGGATAACTTTGTTGTTAAAAGCTTGATTATGACAATCCCGAAGTGAAGGGCAATTGTGCTGTACATTGACAAAGTCATCCTTGGACATAAAATCTGGGAAAATAAAAGGACTTACGGTGGGAGAAGAGGAGGTAGGAGAAGCCAGGGTTATGGTCCGAGCCCTAGTCAAGACATTGAGAGTGCCGGAGGCAATACCCTTACTTTCACCCAATGAGTGGACAGGTGATCCTGCTACATCACTATCGAGAGCAGTATCATCTGTTTCCACCCCCAAATGAACAGTACGAGACAATGCAGCTTCTGGTGCGGAATTGTTAAGGGGATTATTTAACTTGCAAGGAAGAGCTGGAAAACTTAGATCCACGGGTGGTGACGAAAGATCTGCCTCTGAAGGAAGAGCGGCACCTTTAATGTTACCCACTATTATAGAACAAGTAATTGGGGCTAGTACCGCATTAGTCCAACCGGTGAACCATTTAGTTTTCAAGTAACAACGTATTGTAGGGAAAGTATTTTCACGACCCAAGTAATCTGAAAGAATAGAGGACACACAAGAGGTTTTAAAATAAGGGAACAGTTTGTCTGAAATTACGATGCACGTACATCCAGTGTCTCGTAATATGTCTGAGACTTTTATACCATTAACTGCTCCTGAACAGAAGGGTGCTTGGTCATTACCGTCAACAAAACATCTACCAACTTTCTCTATTTTCTTGGAAGGACAATCTGGACACTTATGTCCGATACCACCACACCGATGACATGTTGGTATAATAGCTGGTGACTCTGTTTCTACTGTAGGCTTCTTAATCTTTGGTTCAGGTGAACCATTGCCCTTAAGGTTCGATCCCTTTAGGTCTTTATAGGAATTGTGAGCCTCAGCATACAAGTCAGCGGCCTCAGCAACTTCCTCAGCTTTAATCAGGTTATGTTCTCTAATGAATGTTCTTATCTGGTGGGGAAGAGCTGTCAGGAACTGGTCAGCAACCATGAAGTCTCTAAGAGATTCATAACTGTGATCAATTCCTGAACTCTCTATCCAAAAGTCGAACAAACGAAAGAGTGTTACCTGTAACTGCTGAAAGTTTTGGCCATGCTGTAAGGTGGCATACCTGAAATCTTTCCTGTAAGAATTTGTGGTTTTTTGATATGCTTTAAGGATTGCCTTCTTCAGTAGGTTATAATTACATATGATATCCTGCGACAAAGTTGCATAGATATTCAAAGCTGTACCAGAAAATAACATTCCTAACCTGGTAGCCCAGGTGTCAGCAGGCCATTCACAGAGGGTAGCAGTATTTTCAAACCTGATAATGTATGAAGTTATGTCTTCACCCTCTGTGAAGGGAGGTAAATTAGGTGTTGGAATATGTGCACTAACTGCACGTTGTTCCATTATTCCTTCCTCTAATTGCTGTTGTGAGAAAGTTAACTTTTTATTCTCTAATTCAAGGCGAGCTTTTTCTAGCTCGCGATCTTTTTCTATCTCTCTCAAGCTTTTTCCTGTTCTCTAGCTTTTTCCTGTTCATAGCTCTTTCCTATGCTCTTAATTTTTTTCCTCACGTTCTCTAGCTCTTTCCTCACGATCAAGTCTATCATGCTCTTTTTTGTCTTCTCGCTCTCTTTCTGTCTTTCTTGGCTTTCTCTTTCAATTCTCTCTCTCTCTCTCCTTTTTCTCCTGTCTTTCAAGGTTCTCTTTCTCCTGTCCTTCAAGGATCTCTTTCTCCTTTCTTTCTCTTTCCTGGATCTTAGCACTAATGAAAGCTTCTAAATTTTTCCCTGTTATTCCTAACTTACTTCCAGCATTCATCCAAAACTGGTATTCCTCCATACTTGCAAGAATAACTTAAACTATCAGGGGAAAATGAAACGGGTATCAAAGAAAACAGAGGGTTCAATTCCTGCTCCGCTCAAACTGTAAATAAACCAGAGGGCTCGATCCCTACTTCAATTAAACAATATGTATTAATGAAAATGAAGGGTTCTATGCCGGCTCCGAGCAAACAGTAAGTAGAATGGGGTCCCTTGACCATCCAATCTTCTCACCAACAAATCAAGAGTGTCCTACGACAGTTCCCTTGATATAATAAAGAGCTCAATGAAACAAATTGTCACTGGAAAATCTCGGGTCCCTAGAGTCTAATCCTCCAAAGTGTTTCAAGCTCGAATGAAAGGTGGCAGAATTAACTATTATATCCTGCCTGACTTGACTTACAATAAATTGAGACTATAACAATCACCAAATCTTTTAAATACCTGTACCGTAGTCCTACCATAGAGAATGATTACTCATGGCTGGTGGTAACCGTCTGTGGTATGTGGCGTTGAAGTTCCAATGGTAGATTCGAGATGGAGTTGAATCTTGATTCAGTCGAGTTGATCCTGGCAAGGTCGCCACTTGTGAAGGCTTACTCAGCCCTGTAACAACTTCAGTCAGTATTACTAAGGCTGGCTCCTCCTCAGGAAAATTAATGCATAGAAAAAGAACAAAAACTGACAAACATAAACACTTTATTATTTAGAAAATATAAAATATAAAACACTTAAATATGAAATATTGATCCTACATTAAAGAAAGTGAAAAATGAAAAAAAAATGACATTTGAACTCAATGCTAATATATATAAAACTGGGGTGTCTGGTGTTGGTGACACTGCGTGTTGTTGAAATCGTAGCCGTTGCTGATGATGTGGGGGGGGGGGGTCGCAGGTGTTGGTGACAACCCACCGGCTCGTTCTTCACTTATAGCCGTAAATAATTATCCAGATGACAGGAAAGCAGGTTCCTTACCACTGCTATGATGAGGGGTTAGGTCCTGATTCTTCATACATGTGCACAGGCAAGTAGATAAAACATGGGATGTCTCAGGACGATAGTCCGTCTCCTTCAATTCTACTCGTTGGTTGGCAGGTGACCCATTCTGTCATTCCAAGCTGGAAAGAGAGACAGGTTACCCACTGCTTAAGAAATCACTCTCCATGATAAGCACAATACCTAAAAGATGTGGTGATTATTAAGACATTTAACAGAGCAAGACTGAAAGGATTAAGTTTATTATTGGTCAAAAGTGAAGCTTTCAACCAATAAGTCCACTAGAATATGAGCAGGCATATACTTACAGTAGTGCTGGGAGCTGTGAGTCAAGTGATTACTGTTTGGCTGGAGCCCCACACGTCACCTTTTGGGGGGGAAGAAGGAGGGGAAGGGATAGCGGGAGCTAGACTGACCCTACCTTAACAAGCAGCCGGCAATCAAACTATCGCTTTCGGGGTGGGGGAAAAAGGGGGAAATAGCGAGAGCTAGACTTACCCTACCTTAACAAGTAGCCGGCAATCAAACTATTGTTACTATATACTCCCTCGCTACTCCTATCTATTGAACTTTTCCCTCACACTCCCCCATACCAAGACTTATAGTCAAGGAGTATCAGAAGAATAGGCGACGAAAAAGTTCTAACATGTGGAAGCCAACAAAGGCAACAAATCTTCTACTGACTGTCACGACTTAACCAGTCAGAGAAATAATTGGATGAACCATTGATATACACAATATGAAGCTTAAAAGCCTGGAGTGCCAATGTCCACCTCAAGAGGCGACTGTTGGTTCCCTTAAAAGTTTCTAGGTATATCAAAGGTTTGTGATCCGTTTCTAAAATGAATTCTTTTCCCAGTAAATAAAATTTAAGCTTGGAGATACCCACACAAGGGCCAAACATTCCTTTTCTATGGTGGAGTATCTCGTTTCTGCAGGAGGGAAGTTTTAGATTTAATAAATATACAGGATCTAGGAGTGTGTATATTTTGTGCAGTAAGCACCTGACACCTATTGCAAGAACTATACTTCTTTGTAACCTGAGAGTACATGCTTGGCCAAAAATAAATGTGCTCGAGTTTATGCCACGTCTTACGATGGGCCAAGTGTTTGGTCACTGGCAAATCATGAGCCATTTGAAGAACAGTCTCTCGACATGGTTTAGGAACAACAAGGAGGGAATAATCTATCACTGAAGAATGAGATTTAAATACAGCTTATATAAGATACCATTAATATATTCAAACTTATGAGATACGTATCTCCCATGGATAACTTTGTTGTTAAAAGCTTGATTATGACAATCCCGAAGTGAAGGGCAATTGTGCTGTAAATTGACAAAGTAATCCTTGACGTAAAATCTGGGAAAATAAAAGGACTTATGGTGGGAGAAGAGGAGGTAGGAGAAGCCGAGGTTATGGTCTGAGTCCTAGTCAAGACATTGAGAGTGCCGGAGGCAATACCCTAACTTTCACCCGACGAGTGGACAGGTGATCCTGCTACATCACTATCGAGAGCAGTATCATCTGTTTCCACCCCCAAGTGAACAGTACGAGACAATTCAGCTTCCGGTGCGGAATTGTTAAGGGGATTATTTAACTTGCAATGAAGAAGAGCTGGAAAACTTAGATCCACGGGTGGTGACGAAAGATCCGCCTCTGAAGGAAAACGGCACCTTTAATGTTACTCACTATTATAGAACAAGTAATTGGGGCTAGTACCGCATTAGTCCAACCGGTGAACCATTTAGTTTTCAAGTAACAACGTATTGTAGGGAAAGTATTTTCACGACCCAAGTAATCTGAAAGAATAGAGGACACACGAGAGGTTTTAAAGTAAGGGAACAGTTTGTCTGAAATTACGATGCACGTACATCCAGTGTCACGTAATATGTCTGAGACTTTTATACCATTAACTGCTCCTGAACAGAAGGGTGCTTGGTCATTACCGTCAACAAAACATCTACCAACTTTCTCTATTTTCTTGGAAGGACAATCTGGACGTTTATGTCCGATACCACCACACCGATGACATGTTGGTATAATAGCTGGTGACTTTGCTTCTACTGTAGGCTTCTTAATCTTTGGTTCAGGTGAACCATTGCCCTTAAGGTTCGATCCCTTTAGGTCTTTATAGGAATTGTGAGCCTCAGCATACAGGTCAGCGGCCTCAGCAACTTCCTCAGCTTTAATCAGGTTACATTCTCTAATGAATGTTCTTATCTGGTGGGGAAGAGCTGTCAGGAACTGGTCAGCAACAATGAAGTCTCTAAGAGATTCATAACTGTGATCAATTCCTGAACTCTCTATCCAAAAGTCGAACAAACGAAAGAGTGTTACCTGTAACTGCTGAAAGTTCTGGCCAGGCTGTAAGGTGGCATACCTGAAATCTTTCCTGTAAGAATTTGTGGTTTTTTGATATGCTTTAAGGATTGCCTTCTTCAGTAGGTTATAATTACATATGATATCCTGCGACAAAGTTGCATAGATATTCAAAGCTGTACCAGAAAATAACATTCCTAACCTGGTAGCCCAGGTGTCAGCAGGCCATTCACAGAGGGTAGCAGTATTTTCAAACCTGATAATGTATGAAGTTACGTCTTCCCCCTCTGTGAAGGGAGGTAAATTAGGTGTTGGAACATGTGTACTAGCTGCACGTTGTTCCATTACTCCTTCCTCTAATTGCTGTTGTGAGAAAGTTAACTTTTTATTCTCTAATTCAAGGCGAGCTTTTTCGAGCTCGCGATCCTTTTCTCTGTCTCTCAACTCATGTTCTCTAGCTCTTTCCTCACGTTCTCTAGCTCTTTCCTCACGATCAAGTCTATCATGCTCTTTTTTGTCTTCTCGCTCTCTTTCTGTCTTTCTTCTTTCTTGGCTTTCTCTTTCAATTCTCTCTCTCTCTCTCCTTTTTCTCCTGTCTTTCAAGGTTCTCTTTCTCCTGTCCTTCAAGGATCTCTTTCTCCTTTCTTTCTCTTTCCTGGATCTTAGCACTAATGAAAGCTTCTAAATTTTTCCCTGTTATTCCTAACTTACTTCCAGCATTCATCCAAAACTGGTATTCCTCCATACTTGCAAGAATAACTTAAACTATCAGGGGAAAATGAAACGGGTATCAAAGAAAACGGAGGGTTCAATTCCTGCTCCGCTCAAACTGTAAATAAACCAGAGGGCTCGATCCCTACTTCAATTAAACAATATGTATTAATGAAAACGAAGGGTTCTATGCCGGCTCCGAGCAAACAGTAAGTAGAATGGGGTCCCTTGACCATCCAATCTTCTCACCAACAAATCAAGAGTGTCCTACGACAGTTCCCTTGATATAATAAAGAGCTCAATGAAACAAATTGTCACTGGAAAATCTCGGGTCCCTAGAGTCTAATCCTCCAAAGTGTTTCAAGCTCGAATGAAAGGTGGCAGAATTAACTATTATATCCTGCCTGACTTGACTTACAATAAATTGAGACTATAACAATCACCAAATCTTTTAAATACTTGTACCGTAGTCCTACCATAGAGAATGATTACTCATGGCTGGTGGTAACCGTCTGTGGTATGCGGCGTTGAAGTTCCAATGGTAGATTCATGATGGAGTTGAATCTTGATTCAGTCGAGTGAATCCTGGCAAGGTCACCACTTGTGAATGCTTACTCAGCCCTGTAACAACTTCAGTCGGTATTGCTAAGGCTGGCTCCTCCTCAGGAAAATTAATACATAGAAAAAGAAAAAAAACTGACAAACATAAACACTTTATTATTTAGGAAATATAAAATATAAAACACTTAAATATGAAATATTGATCCTACATTAAAGAAAATGAAAAATGAAAAAAAAATACATTTGAATTCAACACTAATATATATAAAACTTGGGTGTCTGGTGTTCGTGACACTGCGTGTTGTTGAAATCGTAGCCGTTGCTGATGATGTGGGGGGGAGGGTCGCAGGTGTTTTTGACAACCCACCGGCTCGTTCTTATAGCCGTAAATAATTTATCCAGATGACAGGAAATAAGGTTCCTTACCGCTGCAATGATGAGGGGTTACGTCCTGATTCTTCATACATGTGCACAGGCAAGTAGATAAAACATGGGATGTCTCAGGACGATAGTCCGTCTCCTTCAATTCTACTCGTTGGTTGGCAGGTGACCCATTCTGTCATTCCAAGCTGGAAAGAGAGACAGGTTACCCACTGCTTAAGAAATCACTCTCCATGATAAGCACAATACCTAAAAGATGTGGTGATTATTAAGACATTTAACAGAGCAAGACTGAAAGGATTAAGTTTATTATTGGTTAAAAGTGAAGCTTTCAACCAATAAGTCCACTAGAATATGAGCAGGCATGTACTTACAGTAGTGCTGGGAGCTGTGAGTCGAGTGATTACTGTTTGGCTGGAGCCCCAAATGTCACCTTTTGGGGGGGGGGGGAAGAGGGAAGGGAAGGGATAGTGGGAACTAGACTGACCCTACCTTAACAAGCAGCCGGCAATCAAACTATCACTTTCGGGGTGGAAGGGAAAAAGGGGGGGAATAGTGGGAGCTAGACTTACCCTACCTTAACAAGTAGCCGGCAATCTAACTAATGTTACTATATACTCCCTCGCTACTCCTATCTATTGAACTTTTCCCTCACAATCAGTGTGCACAGTATAAAAAAATCCTGCAGCACACAGTGCATAATAATAAAAAAAAACTTCAATTCCATGAAGAAAGAAATCAGTCATGGGGGCTGGAAAAGGTGAATGGAGTAACAGCGCCCTGGACAGTAAAAGCCCAACAGTTGCCATCCTACCAGAAAAGTAAATGTCACTATCGCCGCAAGGTATGGCAACACCGCATACCCAAACAAAAACAGTGGCACACAGCTCTTATTGTAGCGCTCTTAAGTGGTAATATCCAAATTAATCCAGGACCTCAAACTATTGTGCAGAGGCAAAACAGACAGATAAATGACGGCGATAATGACGGTCTAGTAGCTAGGAATGATAACCTTAACTCCATATGTAATGCATACATAGGTCAATGTGAGACAATACAGCCATTATTATCTTAAACACTACCAAACAGGTGCATACACTGTACTAAAGTACGCATGAAAAACAGAAAAGGCACCTTATGTAAAATGTGTAAGGGGTGGGTGCATGATGTATGTATGTACAATTATAGCAACGGTGCCAGAATTCATTTTGTGTGTAACAAATGCACTTTGGCACAGTTACCCTTTAGCAGTGATGACATTGATTTACCTAAATTTAATACAAATGACCCATTGCCATATATTGATGATTATGATTGTTTTATGAAAACAGGCCTTCACTTTATTCATGTCAATGCAAGATCACTTCTTCCTAAATTGGCAGAGATTAGGATTCTAGCTAACAAAATTAGGGCGGCAGTTATAACCATCTCTGAATCTTGGTTGGATGATACGGTGACTGACGACGAGGTCAAAATAGATAGTTACAATATAAAATGCTTAGATAGGAACAGAAAGGGTGGTGGAGTATGTGCCTACATTAGAAATGACTTAGCTTACAACCCAAGACCTGATTTAAATAACAATAAACTGGAGATTCTATGGTTTGAAGTGCTGCTTCCTAAGACCAAACCCATCTTAGTAGGAACTAGTTACCACCCTCCTACCCAGGACCAGTTCTTAGAAGACTTTTCCAGAGTCTTGTCCGGAGTTGAAAACAATTGCGAGACAATAATACTGGGCGACTTCAATATCTGTTTTCAGCAGCAAAATAACGGGCTATGCAAAAGGTATAAGCAAATTCTAGGATTAAATAGTTACACTCAACTAATTAATACTCCAACCCGGATCACACAGTTCTCAGCCACCCTAATTGACCACATACTTTGTAACCGCTCTGAGAACATTAGTCAGTCAGGCATCATTACCACAGGTCTTAGTGATCATTTCATCATTTACTGCACCAGGAAAATCACTAGGGATAGGATAGGCCTACACAGGACAATAAAAATGAGGTCAACTAGAAACTACAGTAAAGAAACACTGGTAAATAGGCTACACAATTGTGACTGGACAGAGATAACAAGTTGCACGGACGTAAACGATGCCTGGGAAAAATTCAAAACAATGTTCACTACCATCCTTGATAATATTGCACCAGTTAAAGAGGTTAGGATTAAACGAAGAACTGAACCCTGGATGAATACTGAGATATTAGATAATATAAAATTCAGAGACCAGCTGCTAAAAAGATTTAAAGCAAACAGACAGGATATTGCAGCACTAAATGAATTCCAAAGGGTGAGGAACAGAGTACAGAGACTTATAAAAGGAGCAAAGGCAAAGCACTACTGCTCAAAAATTGAAGAGTATAAGCATAACCCCAGAAAGCTCTGACAACAACTAAAACATTTGGGGTATAGCCATAAGCCAGTAGATAGGTCTAACATAGTACTCACTATCGATAATGAGGTATGCCATGAAACATCTAAGGTGGCAAATTGCTTTAATTCATGCTACACATCTGTTGCATCAACACTAGTAAGTAAACTACCAGCTGCATTAAATACCTTTAACACAGACTCTGATAAGTTTCAAACATACTATACCAATAAAGGGGTAACCCCAAACAGTTGTCAACTAGTAAGTGTATCTCATGACTTTATTCAAAAAGAACTAAGCAGGTTAAACCCAACTAAGAGCACAGGCCCTGATAACATCCCGTCTAAGTTCCTAAAAGATGGTGCTTCTGAACTGTCAATCCCTATTGCTCACATAATAAATCTATCAATCACCACTAATACCGTACCGGAGGGGTTCAAGGAGGCCAGAGTTACTCCTATCTTCAAGAAAAATAGTAGGTCTGATGTAAGCAACTATAGGCCTGTTAGTATACTCAGTATAATATCTAAAATTCTAGAGAGGGCGGTGTATTCTCAAGTAGTTAAGTACCTTAATGGCAACAACATTCTCCATAGCTATCAATCGGGCTTTAGAAGATCCTACTCAACCGACACCTCCCTTATTAATCTGATGGATTACCTGAGAACTGAAATGTCAAAGGGGAACCTCATAGGTATGGTAACCTTAGACCTGCAAAAGGCCTTCGATACTGTCAACCACAATATATTATGTAATAAACTTCAAGCTATCGGTATAGGTTCTGTAGACTGGTTTAAGTCCTACCTTAGCAACAGGAGACAAATAGTCAAAATCAACAAAACAGAATCAGAACCCCTGCCGATAACATGTGAAGTTCCCCAAGGTAGTATTCTGGGTCCCTTATTATTCTTATGTTATGTCAATGATATGCCTATCAGTGTCAAGTGCAAACTCCTACTGTATGCAGATGACAGTGCTCTGTTAGTGTCAGGTAAAGACCCACAAGATATTGCTAATGTTTTAACACTGGAACTGGAGTCCTGCAGCAAATGGTTAGTAGACAACTATCATTACACCTAGGGAAAACTGAAGCCATTCTCTTTGGCACGAAACATAAACTGAGAAGGGTAAATAACTTTAATGTTCAATGTAATGGGGAGCCCATCACTTTGGTTTCATCAGTAAAATATTTGGGAATCCCCTTTGACCCATGCATGTCAGGAGAATTGATAGGGAACAGTGTAGTAAAGAAAGCGAATGCCAGACTGAAGTTCCTGTATAGACAAGCACAGTGTCTACCTACTGAGGCTCGCAGGACCCTATGTCTAGCCCTTATACAATGCCATATGGATTACGCTTGCTCTTCTTGGTACTCTACCTTGACAAAAAAACTGAAAGATAGACTGCAAATCACCCAGAACAAAATCGTAAGATTCATCCTGGGGCTGGGACCAAGAGAACATGTAGGCCAGGATGAATTACAGCAGTTGGATATGCTGAATGTTGAAGACAGAGTAAAACAACTGAAGCTAAATCATGTTTATAAAATTGCTCACAAACAGTGTCCAGAATATCTTGCTGTAAATTTTGTCAAGGTTGGGAACCAAAGCAATCATAGTACTAGGGGGAGAGAGCACAACTTTGTAGTACCCACAGTCATTGGCCAGGCTTCAAGCACCTTTTATTGTACAGCAATAAAGGAATGGAACAGACTACCAGCACATGTCAAAGCCAGTCATAGCATGAACCAGTTCAAGAAGAGTGCCAAAAGGTGTCTGATGAATGTAGCTACAGAAAGGGAGGGGAATGATTTTCTATTTTTTATCTAACATACGTGTAAATTTTACCTTATTCCTAGTAATGACCCTCGTATTGTAGATAGTCTTAATGACCCTCGTGTAGTAGATAGTCTTTTTAGTATGATAATAAGATGTTATCTTCATTATAGAATAATAAGAAAATATTATAACCTTTATATTATAATAATAAGGTAAAAGGACCCCAATGGAAATAAGTCACTCTGTCTGACTTTTTTGGGTTATCCCAGGTTCTCTACACATATGCTGCTATGTATGATAATTCTATGTAACTGTATTTGTGTATACCTGAATAAACTTACTTACTTACTTACTGATTGTGTTTTTGGTTTAAAACAGCGATTTTGCAGTGTATTTTTGTTTGGTATTTATGGTTGTATTATAGTTTTCCTGGTCTCATTTTATAGAATGGAAGACATATTACAGAAATTGAGATGATTTTGATTGGTTTCACAATGAAAAGTACCTTGATATTAAGCTCAAAATAGTAGAAATGTTCGATTTTTGCCAAAGTTTAAAAGTAAACAAATCATGTCATGCGTGCAATACACGTCAACTGGTTAGTCTGATATTCTTTCACAAGTGTGCTGATATTATTTATACCATTTCTACACTAATGCAGTAGTCTACATAACAGTAAATCTTCTATTTTTTTGTGAGAAAAAAAATTCAAAGCGGAAAGCAAAAGAAATGTAAGACGGTCCTGGGGATGTGATTAATGAACAGCTTTTAGTGCCAGGAATGTCTGTCTTGTTTATTCTGGACTCTATTTGGAAATTGGCATCTTTTGAAATTTGTGTGAAATTGGCAAAATTGCCAATTTCTGATCATTTTATTGGATAGTTGAAATCGTTAAATGGGTGGTTTCTTGTACTTATTTGATAGAAAAAGTAGAGTTCTAGCAAAATAGTTATGATTTTTGTCGACTCGTACATTGGAATTGGCCAAAAATAGGGCTCAAAGTGGGGGAAATTGCTGATGCGTGAACATCATCGAGACCGCTAACTTCGCGAGAGCATAATTCTGTAAGTTTTCCATCAAATTTCATACTTTTGGTGTCATTATGATCAGAAAAAGATTCTCTGTCATTTCATAAGGATTTTCTTTTTTTTTTTTTAAAGTTTCAAACCTGAGAACAAGTTTAGGAGACTGCCTCTCGACCCTGAAAGGGCTAAGCATCATTTGTATGAGATTTGTGAAACTTTTTGGTATTTCATTATTATTCTGTGGTATTCTTCAATATATTTTCACTGAAAATAATCATGGCCCCAAAAATGAGTGGCGATCCAAACAAGCTTAAAAGGAAAGCAATGAGAACAACAATTAAAGTGAAAAAAGAACTCATTGTGCCATACCATTTTGCCATGCAAAATGGTATGGCAAAATTCACCATATTGAAAACTAAAGGTATAATAAAAATGGCCGATGAGGCAAAAGGAGAAAAAATTCTTGCTGTTAAAAGGTCACAGATTTATTTATTTATTTATTTATTTATTAACAATTTGAACACACATACAGAGGTACAAAAAAATACAGATAAGAGCAGCATGCCAAAGCCACTTATACTATGCATAGCATTACGGGCTGGCTTAAAATTAACTTAAGATTAACTAAGCAATGATGAAATCAGTGATAAAACATTAATGTAAACAGATTACTATAAAGCACAAGTGAGTATTACAAAGACAGGTCATATGGTTGCATTCAGTCATATGAAGGATTCTGTTAGGTAGTGTATTTAAAAAATAATAAAGTTAGATTCGGTTTTAGGTTTAACATTTATGTGATATAATTGTGAGAAACATTTAAGATATACAATTTATAAGGTTCAGTTATTCAGTATTTATTTGGTTTTGGGTGAGTAAGTGATCTTTGAGAAGAGACTTAAATTTATAAACAGGTAGTTTCTTTTATATTTACAGGTAATGAATTCCAGATTTTAGGGCTTTTTATGTGCATTGAGTTTTTGCATAGTGTGAGATGGACACGAGGAACATCAAAGAGTGATCTGTGCCTTGTGTTATGGTCATGTGTTCTGTTGAGGTTGGCAAGGAGATGTTTGAGGGGAGGGTTAATATCAGAGTTAAGTGTTCTATGTATGTAATAGGTGCAGTAATAAGTATGGATGTTTTGTATGGTGAGTAGGTTTAGTGTATTGAATATTGGTGGAGTGTGCTGCCTGTAGTGAGAATTTGTTATCATTCTAACTGCAGTCTTTTGTTGGGTAATTAGTGGTCTGAGATGGTTAATTGTTGTTGAGCCCCATGCACAAATTCCATAGGTGAGATAGGGGTAAATAAGAGAGTGATATAGGGCCAGGAGGGCTGACTGTGGAACATAGTACCGTATCTTCGATAGTATGCCTACAGTCTTGGAAATTTTCTTAGAAATTTGTTGTATATGTGTATGAAATTTGAGTCTATTATCAAGGTGGATTCCTAAGAATTTTCCCTCTGTTAGCTTTGTGATAGGTGATCCGTTTAACATTATGTTAAGAGGGACATCTGTAGCTCTGTTACCAAACTGAATGAAGTAGGTTTTGTCAATGTTTAGTGTAAGTTTGTTAGTCCTCATCCAGGTAGATATTTTCTGTAATTCGGTATCTACAGTATTGGCTAGCGTGACTGGGCTCGGGTGAGAGAAGACGTATGTAGTGTCATCTGCAAATAGTGTGGGTTTGAGTAATTGCGAAGCATTTGGAAGGTCATTTATGTATAGGAGAAAGAGAAGAGGGCCAAGGACACTTCCCTGTGGGACACCAACTGTAATTGGTTGCGCAGAAGAGTTTGCCTCATTTGCGTACACATATTGGCTTCTGTTGCTGAGGTATGACTTGAGGTAGTTGAGGGAGTGCCCTCTTATACCATAGTGTGACAATTTTACGTGGAGCAAGTCATGGTCAACTGTATCAAAAGCTTTACGTAAGTCAATGAAGATCCCCAGTGGGACTTCTTTTTTCTCTATTGCAGTGTATATATGTTCTAGCATGTGTATAATAGCATCATTAGTATTTTTATTAGGCCTGAATCCAAATTGGCAGGGGTTGAGTATGTTTTGGGAGATAAGGTAGGAGTAGATTCGTTTATGAATTAATTTTTCGAAGATTTTTGAGAGAGGGTGTAAGTTGGATATTGGCCTATAGTTATTCAACTCTGTTTGGTCTCCTCCTTTGTGGATCGGGGTGACCCTTGCTATTTTGAGTACTGTAGGGAAGGTGGAGGATTCAATGGATTTGTTAACCCTTTGAGGGTCGACAGGCCCTCTCCGAAACTCGTTCTCAGGGTCGGCCAAATTTAAAAAAAAAAAAGAATTATTTTTTCTTATGAAAAGATAGAGAATCTTTTCCCGATCATAAAGACACCAAAAGTTTGAAATTTGATAGAAAACTTACGGAATTATGCTCTCGCAAAGTTAGCGGTCTCGGCGATGTTTACGCATCGGCGATTTTGCCCAATTTGAGCCCCATTTTTGGCCAATTTCACTGTACTAGTCGACAAAAAACATGAATATTTCGCTAGAACTCCATTTTTTCTATCGAATGGGTGCAAGAAACCACTCATTTATGAAATTCAACTATCCAGTACAGTGGTCAGAATTTAGCAATTTTGCCAATTTCACACAAATTTCAAAAGACACCAATTTCCGAATAGGGTCCAGAATAAACAAGAAAGACATTCCTGGCACTAAAATGACATTTCCTCTAGTCATTATTCACGTCTCAAGGCCCCTCTTATATTCTTTTGCTTTCCACTTTGAATTTTTATTTTCACAAAAAATATAAGATTTACTGTTATGCAGACTACTGCATTAGTGTAAAAAATGGTATAAATATTATTGGTGCACTTGTGAAAGAATATTAGACTCACCAGTTGACGTGTATTGCACGCTTGGCACGATTTGTTTACTTTTGAAGTTTGGTAAAAATCGAACATTTCTGCTACTTTGAGCTCAATTTCAAGGCACCTTTCTTTGCAAAACCAGTCAAAATCATCTCTATTTCTGTAATATTTCTTCCATTCTATAAAATGAGACCAAGAAAACTAGAATACAGCAATAAATACCATACGAAAATACACTGCAAAGTCGCTGATTTATTAAAAAAAAATGGTCAAAGTTTTTTTTTTCTCATTATGCACTGTGTGCTGCAGGATTTTTTTTAGACTGTGCACACTGACCACATAGACCCATTCTTTCATATGAAGGCCTACCAGCTTTCTCCCACTAGATTTGAGGCCGCTAGAATTTATGAGTACTAGTACGTCAAAAACCCCTACGCGTAAGACGTACTAGTACGACGAAAACCCTCAAAGGGTTAAAGAGTGTTGCAATGATTGGTGATAGCACTTGTGACACTTTTTTGTATATAAAGGGTGGTAAGGTATTTAAATCTCCTGCCTTGTTTTTTAGTGCGTTGATAATAAGGGAGACTTCGTATGGGTTAGTCGGAGCTAGGAACAGTGTGTTCGGGTAGTTGCCGGTGAGGTAGTCATTTGGTGGGGTATCTGAGCTTGGGATTTTATTGGCAAGGTTTTGTCCTATAGTGGAGAAGAAATCATTGAGTCTGTTTGCTGTTTCTGTTGGTGGGAGTTGGGGTTCATCTGATTTTGCTAATTTTATTTCACTATTTCGTGATATCTTTTTTGTTCCCAGAATTTCTGATAGGGTTTTCCAGGTCTTTTTTATATCACCTCGTAAGTTGGATAATCTGTTCTCACAATACATTTTTTTTGCCCTTCTTATCAGGCTGGTTAGGATTGACGAGTAACGTTTTGTTTGGTCTCTGGTTATGTGACCCATTCTGTACTGTTTTTCATATTGGTGTTTTGTATTTATGGATTTGAGAATGCTGGGTGTTAGCCAGGGACTGTTCAGTCTCTTAGCTGTCATCTGTTTAGTTTTTTTAGGGCAGTGCTTGTTATAGAGGTATTGGGTCTTTTTTAGAAAATTATTAATACATTCGTCAATATCTGTATAGATTTCTAGCTCAGTGTGCCAATCAATGTTTGCTACTGCTGTTGTGAAGTTATTAATGGCTGCCTCATTGTGAAGTCTGAAGGTGACTTTAGTAGTGTCTTGGGGTAGTTTACCAAGAGTTGTTATGAGGAATGTAGGGTAGTGGTCTGTGGTATTATCTGTAATTATGCCTGATTTTAAAGGGGATATGGTGTTGGTCCAGATGTGGTCAAGTAGGGAAACACTAGTCTCTGTAACTCTTGTAGGTTTTGTTACTGTTGGTAGTAACATACAGTTATTCATTGTGTTTGTGAATTCAGTAACGTGTGGGTCCTGGTCTTGCAGGAGATTTATATTGAAGTCACCTGAGAGTAGTAAGTGAAGAAATGGTAAAACTTTTGTTAGTGTGGATTAACAAAAAACATTTCCTCTGTTCCTTAGCCATGTCACTAGGCCCCTCTTATACAGGTGGCCCTCTACATTCGTGAGGGTTAGGGTTTCAAAAACCTTGCGAATGTTGAAAATTCGCGAATGTTTGGTGCACAAATATATTGTAGGGAAATATAATAATAGCGTATACTTAGCCTAACAATACTGCTTCCTTAACCTACTGAACCATGAACAATCATAAAACACATGAAAACATCGTAAAATACATACATGTATTGTATATACATACATGTTATGGTTTAATAACATCACTAGAGTCATAGTTTGCAACAATAGTGGCAGGCTTCCTTGTGAAGAACATTGTTATGGGCAACTGAGACCGTTTCCTCTTCATATCTACAAACGGAGTTTTGTAGGGAATTATGCTCCTATCAATGTCGTTCATCACCTTCAAAGCTCTCAACATCAATGGGTCTAGACCGTAAAAAATTTGTTTGAGTTGTGCTGTCATTCTCATCGCTTGCCCTAGCTTTTTCAAGGGTCAGGGCTTGAGGTTGTTTGGCCTCAGCAACACTCTCCTCTTCTTTATCCTCATTCTCTGCCTGCACTATTTCCAACATTATTAAGGCCCAGTGCATCTTCTTCAACCAGGGAGGGTAGTAGGATGTGGCGGGAAGTATAAATAACATTGGGTGGCAGGGCATTCGCTAATGCTCAAAGTTCGCGAAAATGGAACTCGCAGATGTGCAGGGCCACCTGTATTATGCCTGCTTTCCATTTCAAATTTTTTGCCACACAAAAAATAGGAGATTTACTGTTATGCACACTACTGCATTACTGTAATAATTGTATACAGTAGACCGTCATTTAGCATGGAAATTACGTTCCTGAAAATGCTGCGTTAAGTAAAATCGTGTTAGATGAACTGAAGAATTTATGGGAAAAATAGGGTTACGGTCCTGGGAGCCCCCAAAAAGCAAAACTGTTTTTAGGCCTCCATATCTTACAAAAATAAAAGTGAATATGAAGTTGTAGTTCACTGTTGTGATGTATTATGTTGTTTTTACTGCTTAAGACTACAAATGTAACAGAAATAATAGTATTTCTTACCTTAAACTGTGGGTGCTGGTGTTTGTGGATGATTGTGAAGAGAGTGTAGAGTTATGTTGTGGCTCTACTGGGCTGAGGTGGATGGTAGAGGCTCTGGTACTGAAGTTGATGGTTGTACTGGAGTGTCTAACTTTAAGTCATTCAGTCAGTCAGTCAAGTCACTCAGTAAGTCAGGGTCAGTCAACTTATTCAGTAAGTCCATCAAGTTATTCAGTCAGTTAAGTCACTCAGTAAGTCAGTCAAATCACTCAGTAAGTCAGTCAAGTCACTCAGTAAGTCCGTCAAGATATTCAGTAAGTCAGTCAAGTCACTCAGTAAGTCAAATCACTCATTAAGTCAGTCAAGTCACTCAGTAAGTCAGTCAAATCACTCAGTAAGTCAGTCAAGTCAGTCAGTAAGTCATTCAGTCAGTCAGCCAAGTCACTGAGTAAGTCAGTCAAGTCATTCAGTCAAGTCATTCAGTAAGTCAGTCAAGTTACTCAGTAAGTTTACCTGGAGTTTACCTGGAGAGAGTTCCGGGGTTCAACGCCCCCACGGCCCGGTCTGTGACCAGGCCTCCTGGTGGATCAGAGCCTGATCAACCAGGCTGTTGCTGCTGGCTGCACGCAAACCAACGTACGAGCCACAGCCCGGCTGGTCAGGAACCGACTTTAGGTGCTTGTCCAGTGCCAGCTTGAAGACTGCCAGGGGTCTGTTGGTAATCCCCCTTATGTATGCTGGGAGGCAGTTGAACAGTCTCGGGCCCCTGACACTTATTGTATGGTCTCTTAACGTGCTAGTGACACCCCTGCTTTTCATTGGGGGGATGTTGCATCGTCTGCCAAGTCTTTTGCTTTCATAGTGAGTGATTCTCGTGTGCAAATTCGGTACTAGTCCCTCTAGGATTTTCCAGGTGTATATAATCATGTATCTCTCCCGCCTGCGTTCCAGGGAATACAGGTTTAGGAACCTCAAGCACTCCCAGTAATTGAGGCGTTTTATCTCCGTTATGCGCGCCGTGAAGGTTCTCTGTACATTTTCTAGGTCAGCAATTTCACCTGCCTTGAAAGGTGCTGTTAGTGTGCAGCAATATTCCAGCCTAGATAGAACAAGTGACCTGAAGAGTGTCATCATGGGCTTGGCCTCCCTAGTTTTGAAGGTTCTCATTATCCATCCTGTCATTTTTCTAGCAGATGCGATTGATACAATGTTATGGTCCTTGAAGGTGAGATCCTCCGACATGATCACTCCCAGGTCTTTGACGTTGGTGTTTCGCTCTATTTTGTGGCCAGAATTTGTTTTGTACTCTGATGAAGATTTAATTTCCTCGTGTTTACCATATCTGAGTAATTGAAATTTCTCATCGTTGAACTTCATATTGTTTTCTGCAGCCCACTGAAAGATTTGGTTGATGTCCGCCTGGAGCCTTGCAGTGTCTGCAATGGAAGACACTGTCATGCAGATTCGAGTGTCATCTGTAAAGGAAGACACGGTGCTGTGGCTGACATCCTTGTCTATGTCGGATATGAGGATGAGGAACAAGATGGGAGCGAGTACTGTGCCTTGTGGAACAGAGCTTTTCACCGTAGCTGCCTCAGACTTTAACCTGTTGACGACTACTCTCTGTGTTCTGTTAGTGAGGAAATTATAGATCCATCGACTGACTTTTCCTGTTATTCCTTTAGCACGCATTTTGTGCGCTATTACGCCATGGTCACACTTGTCGAAGGCTTTTGCAAAGTCTGTATATATTACATCTGCATTCTTTTTGTCTTCTAGTGCATTTAGGACCTTGTCGTAGTGATCCAATAGTTGAGACAGACAGGAGCGACCCGTTCTAAACCCATGTTGCCCTGGGTTGTGTAACTGATGGGTTTCTAGATGGGTGGTGATCTTGCTTCTTAGGACCCTTTCAAAGATTTTTATGATATGGGATGTTAGTGCTATCGGTCTGTAGTTCTTTGCTGTTGCTTTACTGCCCCCTTTGTGGAGTGGGGCTATGTCAGTCAAGTCATTCAATAAGTCAGTCAAGTCATTCAGTCAGTCAGTCAATTCACTAAGTCAGTCAAGTCACTAAGTAAGTCAGTCAAGCCACTCAGTAAGTCAGTCATGCCACTCAGTAAGTCAGTCAGTCAGTCAGTTCAGTTAGTCATTCAGTAAGCCAGTCATTCAGTCAGTCATACAAACTCATCTTTACCTCTTTTTCTGTGTATAAAGTAACACTTCAGTTATGGCTACAGGTTATTTCTCATCTAATATCTTTGTTTCTTTGATAATTCTAAGACTGAAGTGCTTATACCTCTTCATGCCACTTTCAGCAACACTGGTATGGCTACTGGGTGTCATGATTGCTTGGCAGATACAAGATATAGTAATTAAAATATCATAACACAATTCACAAACACAGCTGCCTTGTAGCAGAGAGAGATGGGACATGTATGAATTACAAATGCTGGGATGGTGGGGTGGTGTCGGGGAGTGGCAGGGGATGGCGGGAGGGCTCCCCAGCTGCTCCACAACAAGGCAGCCGCTTGAGCAAGAGAATTTTTTTTCCCTTCCCACAAACTGAACCGTGTTAAATTAATTATACGACATGTTACATAAAATTGTGCCGCAATTCTTCAATCGTGCAGCAATTCTTCAATCGTGCAGCAATTCTTCAATCGTGCAACACTCAAATCGTGCCAAATAAACTCGTGCTAAATGACGGTCTACTGTAATTAATGTCAACCCATTCGTGAATGCTTATTAGACCAGCCAGTTGGACACATATTGGACAACTGATGTCATTTGTGTATTCTGGAATATCAGCAAAAATTGAACACTTCCGCTAATTTGATATAAATTTAAAGCTACTTTCAGTTCTAAAACTAATCAAAATCAATCTGTTTCTGTAATGTATGTTCCATTCTATCAAATGAGACCAAGAAACTTAGAATACAACCCTAAAAACCATATGAAAATAGACTGCAAAGTTGCAGTTTTAAACTAAAAATGCAGTACAGTTATTTCTCATTCACTGTGTGCTGCAAGTTTTTTTCTTTATATGGTACCCACTTACTGCATGGACACATTCTCTCATATATAGGCCCAAATTTACCGCTCACAGCTCATCTGAGTGAGATGAGCTCGTTGCATCATACTACAGGACTCACACTGGCTTCAAAGACGATATATAATGGGACTGACACCGAAAATGTTAAATTAGATAATGGTGTACTTTTTCAAACTTGAATTATTGTGTCATATACAGTGGACCTCAAGTCCGGCAGGCTGGACTTGAGTCCTGGAGATGGGAAGTACAGTGCCTGCACTCTGAAGGAGGGGTGTTAATGTTGCAGTTTAAAAACTGTAGTGTAAAGCACCCTTCTGGCAAGACAGTGATGGAGTGAATGATGGTGAAAGTTTTTCTTTTTCGGGCCACCCTGCCTTGGTGGGAATCGGCCAGTGTGATAATAAAAAAAAAAATAATAAAAATAATTGCCGAGGCAGTTCGTAGCCACCTTGAAAAGCATAAATTAATCAACGAATCTCAGCATGGTTTTACAAAGGGGCGTTCCTGCCTTACGAATTTATTAACTTTTTTCACTAAGGTATTTGAGGAGGTAGATCATGGTAATGAATATGATATTGTGTATATGGACTTCAGTAAGGCTTTTGACAGGGTCCCACATCAGAGACTATTGAGGAAAATTAAAGCACATGGAATAGGGGGAGAAATTTTTTCCTGGATAGAGGCATGGTTGACAAATAGGCAGCAGAGAGTTTGCATAAATGGGGAGAAATCAGAGTGGGGAAGCGTCACGAGCGGTGTTCCACAGGGGTCAGTGTTGGGCCCCCTGCTGTTCACAATCTACATAAACGACATAGATGAGGGCATAAAGAGCGACATCGGCAAGTTTGCCGATGACACCAAAATAGGCCGTCGAATTCATTCTGACGAGGACATTCGAGCACTCCAGGAAGATTTGAATAGACTGATGCAGTGGTCGGAGAAGTGGCAGATGCAGTTTAATATAGACAAATGCAAAGTTCTAAATGTTGGACAGGACAATAACCATGCCACATATAAACTAAATAATGTAGATCTTAATATTACGGATTGCGAAAAAGATTTAGGAGTTCTGGTTAGCAGTAATCTGAAACCAAGACAACAGTGCATAAGTGTTCACAATAAAGCTAATAGAATCCTTGGCTTCATATCAAGAAGCATAAATAATAGGAGTCCTCAGGTTGTTCTTCAACTCTATACATCCTTGGTTAGGCCTCATTTAGATTATGCTGCACAGTTTTGGTCACCGTATTACAGAATGGATATAAATTCTCTGGAAAATGTACAAAGGAGGATGACAAAGTTGATCCCATGTATCAGAAACCTTCCCTATGAGGATAGACTAAGGGCCCTGAAACTGCACTCTCTAGAAAGACGTAGAATTAGGGGGGATATGATTGAGGTGTATAAATGGAAGACAGGAATAAATAAAGGGGATGTAAATAGTGTGCTGAAAATATCTAGCCTAGACAGGACTCGCAGCAATGGTTTTAAGTTGGAAAAATTCAGATTCAGGAAGGATATAGGAAAGTACTGGTTTGGTAATAGAGTTGTGGATGAGTGGAACAAACTCCCAAGTACCGTTATAGAGGCCAGAACGTTGTGTAGCTTTAAAAATAGGTTGGATAAATACATGAGTAGATGTGGGTGGGTGTGAGTTAGACCTGATAGCTTGTGCTACCAGGTCGGTTGCCGTGTTCCTCCCTTAAGTCAATGTGACCTGACCTGACTAGGTTGGGTGCATTGGCTTAAGCCGGTAGGAGACTTGGACCTGCCTCGCATGGGCCAGTAGGCCTTCTGCAGTGTTCCTTCGTTCTTATGTTCTTATGTTCTTATAACGATCACCTCCGAATGCGACCAATTATGTAAGTGTATTTATGTAAGTGCGTTTGTACGTGTATGTTTGGGGGTCTGAAATGGACTAATCTACTTCACAATATTCCTTATGGGAACAAATTCGGTCAGTACTGGCACCTGAACATACTTCTGGAGTGAAAAAATATCGTTAACCGGGGGTCCACTGTATTACGGTATTAATTTTTCAAACTTAACTGGAAAGTCTAGATATTTAGAATCTGTTTCCTTGTATTTTCTGCCTTCTCACCTGCACACACAGACATTATTCAGTAATGATTTCAGTGACTGATTCCATTTCCTGCTGTTGCTGTACTACTGTGAACAAAAAAAAAAACTGCACCAAAACCACAAAATAACAAAAAAAAGTTCACAAGATGCACAAAAAAAGCTCGAGAGATCTTTACAGCATGCGTGTTAGTCGCTATGCTGACTGAGACCCGCACTGTAGACACTTTTGTCTGGTGATCATGTGATCTGAGCATTGTTGGTCGACAACCAAGAGCACATATGAAAACCAGGACATTTTTTCCTCAAATTCCTTGTCTGAAAACCGATTTGTCCGACAAGTAATGCATTCAGCAACTGAAGTTCCATTATACAGTGTTCTGAGGCGAGACACCCCTGGGAAACAGTGCTGAAAGCAGTGAACTGAAGGCAAGTAGGGGTTGGTATGATAGGTTTAAAGAGGAGTGGGATTTATAGTGTAGTAATGCATGAGGAGGCTGCTAGTGCTAACAGAGATGAGACTGAAGAAATTGTTAAGGAATGTAAAACCTAAGTAGACACTGAGGGATTTATTCCTCAACAAGATTTTATTTGTGATGAAATCAGCCTCTAATGAAAAAGAATGCCTAAGAGAGCCTACATCACACAAGAAGAAAAACCATTACCATGAAAGACAGGCCAACACTCTTGTTGTGTGGTAATGCTAGAGAGGACTGCAAAATTAAACCATTGCTAGTCTACCACTCTGAGAATCCAAGGGTGTTTAAGGACAAGCAATGTGATAAGCAGTAAACTTAATGTAATGTTGAGGGCTAATAGCAAAGCTTGGGTTACAAAGCAGTTCTTCACTGAGTGGATACATATGAAGTGTCTGCTCCAAGTGTAATGCAGTACCTTGCAAATAAAAACTTACCATTAAGGGTACTTTTCGTAATGGACAATGGTCCTGCTCACCCTTCAAGTTTGGCAAAAAATTTGCTGGATGAATACAGTTTTATTAAAGTGAAGTTCTTGCCCCCTAACACCATCTGCTGGTCCAACCCATGGACCAGCAGGTAATGTCCAATTTTAAGACACTTTACACAAAAGCACTAGTTAAAAGGAGACCTGAAGTGACCTCTGAAACAGAGCTTACCCTTAGGGAATTTTGGAAAGCTATTTTAATATCCTCCAGTGTTTAAGGATAATAGAAGTTTCTTTCAGGACAATGAACTCTGCCTGGAAGGAATTGTGGCCAGACTGTGTGTCAGTCAGAGATTTTGAAGGCTTAGAGGCAGAGATTCTGAAGGTTTTGAGGCAGAGATTTAGAAGGCTTTGAGGCAGAGAAATATTTTGAGGGCTCTGAGGCAGAGATTTTGAAGGCACTGAGGTAGAGGTTTTGAAGGCTTTGAGGCTGAGATTTTTAAAGTTTTGAGGCAAAGAAATATTTTGAGGGTTTCGAGGCAGAGATTTTGAAGGCTTTGAGGTAGAGATTTTGAAGGCTTTGAGGTAGAGCCTGTAGTCCATGGGTTTGGAAATGGATGAGGATGTAGAGGAGTTTGTGGAGGATCACAAGAATGAGCTCACCACAAAAGAACTTCAAGACCTGCACAAGGAGCAGCAAGAAGTGGTTGAGGAAACTTCTTCTTCAGAGGAGTGAAGCAGTAAGGGCAATGTTTCCACTGCAGAAATTAAGGAACTATGTAACCACTGGGCACAAACAGAGCCTGGTGGAAAAAGAGCATCCTAACATTACTGTTGTGAATAGGAACATGAACATGTTCAAGGACAATGTTGTTTATCACTTTAAAAAAATCTGAAATGTCGTCAAAAGCAGATAACGTTGGACAGCTTCTTTAACAGAAAAAAATCACTTTAAAAAAATCTGAAATGTCGTCAAAAGCAGATTACGTTGGACAGCTTCTTTAACAGAAAAAAATCAGATGCTAGTGAATCACCATCATTTTTAAGTGTTACTGCAAAGAGACAAAAAAAGAGAAAAAATACCAGACGGGCAGTTACCCGATGTGTTTATGGAAGGTGACACCCTTTCCAAACAATAACATCTCTCCACCTTCTTCTTAGGCCATCTACACTCCTTAGTAAAGGTAAAGTGCTGTTAAATTTTAATTTATTTCATGTCTTTATTGTCTTTCCTAGGTAGTAGGTTGGTAGACAGCAACTGCCCAGGGAGGTACTACTGTCCAGCCAAGTGAGTGTGAAATGGAAGCCTGTAATTGTTTTACATGATGATAGGATTGCTGGTGTCTTTTTTCTGTCTCATAAACATGCAAAATTTCAGGTACGTCTTGGTACTTGTACTTACACTAAGTCACACTACACATGCATGTACAAGCATATACAGTGGACCCCCGCATACCGTACGCATCGCATACCGTACAATCCGCATACCGCTCGCTTTTTTCGCAAAAATTTTGCCTCGCATACCGCCCAAAAACCCGCTCACCGCTCTTTGTCCGAGACGCGTCCAATGTGCGGCCTGAGCCACACTCACATGTTCCGCCGGTGGCATTGTTTACCAGCCAGCCTCCGCGGTAACATCCAAGCATACAATCGGAACATTTCGTATTATTACAGTGTTTTTGGTGATTTTTTCTGGAAAATAAGTGACCATGGGCCCCAAGAAAGCTTCTAGTGCCAACCCTACAGCAATAAGGGTGAGAATTACTATAGAGATGAAGAAAAAGATCATTGATAAGTATGAAAGTGGAGTGCGTGTCTCCGAGCTGGCCAGGTTGTATAATAAACCCCAATCAACCATCGCTACTATTGGTGGTACAGCTGCTGATGCTGCTGTACCACCGTCAGCTGCTGCTGCACTGTCAGCTGCTGCTGCACTGTCAGCTGCTGCTGCTGTTGTACCACCGTCAGCTGCTGCTGCTGCTGTAGTACCGTCTGCTGCTGCTGTAGCATCGTCTGCTGCTGCTGTAGCATCATCTGCTGCTGCTGTAGCATCGTCTGCTGCTGCTGTAGCATCGTCTGCTGCTGCTGTAGCATCGTCTGCTGCTGCTGTAGCATCGTCTGCTGCTGCTGTAGCATCGTCTGCTGCTGCTGTAGCATCGTCTGCTGCTGCTGTAGCATCGTCTGCTGCTGCTGTAGCATCGTCTGCTGCTGCTGTAGCATCGTCTGCTGCTGCTGTAGCATCGTCTGCTGCTGCTGTAGCATCGTCTGCTGCTGCTGTAGCATCATCTGCTGCTGCTGTAGCATCGTCTGTTGCTGCTGTAGCATCGTCTGCTGCTGCTGTAGCATCGTCTGTTGCTGCTGTAGCACCCTTGTTGGTGTGGCTTATTGAGAATACCAAGAAACAATTAACCCCAGAGGATTTGCCACCCAGGATAACCCAAAAAAGTCAGTGTCATCGAAGACTGTCTAACTTATTTCCATTGGGGTCCTTAATCTTGTCTCCCAGGATGCAACCCACACCAGTCGACTAACACCCAGGTGAACAGGGAAAAATGCCTGGAACTAGTGCTCATATTGGTGAATTTAAAGCCAGCAAAGGTTGGTTTGAGAGATTTAAGAATCGTAGTGGCATACACAGTGTGATAAGGCCTGTTCTGGAAGAAAATGCCAAACAGGACCTACAGTACTCAGGAGGAAAAGGGACTCCCAGGACACAGTGTCTCATCAGTCATTGCTGCATCTTCAGTAAAGGTAAGTGTCATTTATTCTTCATTTAGTAGAGTAGTACATGCACAATATATATTGTGCATGTACTACTCTACTATTGTGCATGTATCCTTCTCTTTGTGTGTAGGAAAATGTATATTTCATGGGGTAAATTTTTTTTTTTCATACTTTTGGGTGTCTTGCACGGATTAATTTGATTTCCATTATTTCTTATGGGGAAAATTCATTCGCATACCGAACATTTCACATAACAACCAGCCCTCTTACACGGATTAAAGTCGCTATGCGGGGGTCCACTGTATATACACACCCCTATGGGTTTTCTTCTACTTTCTTATTAATCCTCATTCTTGTTAATTTCCCCTTATCTCCATGGGGAAGTGGAACAGAATTCTTCCGCTGTAAGTCATGTGTGTCGTAAGAGGTGACTAGAATGCCGGAAGCAAGGGGCTAGTAACCCCTCCTACTGTACATATTACTAAATTTAAAGGGAGAAACATTAGATTTTTCTTTTGGGCCACCCTGCCTCAGTGGGATACAGCCGGTTTGCTGAAAGAAGATTTATTACTTTTATAGTTTTATGTATGACTTTATACATTCAGATATTATTATACAGGTTTAAATAAGCAATATTTTCACTTAAATGTTTTATAATTGAATTTTTTTTGAGGTCTGGAACAGATTAATCAAATTCATATTATTTCTTATGGAAAAAATTTATTCAATATTTGTACAACTCATTATTCAAACAGCCTCATGGAACAGATTAGGTTCGAATATCAAGGTACCACTGTATATGGAATGCATGGAGGTCACCGATATTGCCCTCAGTTGGTCATCGACCATCAACTTCATGCTTCCATATATTGATAAGTACTGATGGGTAAGCTGAGATCTTTAACCCTTTCAGGGAACAGACCCCGATCAAAAACTTGTTCTCACGGGAACAAAAAAAAAATTCTTATATTCAAATTCAAATTCAAAGTTTATTCTCTGTAAGGATTACAATGCTGAGTTTACAGAATTTGGTTATTGTGTGGTTTACACGTAGTAAAATAATAATTACAGAGTGTACCACTAGAACACCTAGCATGGCTAGGCATTTCGGGCAGACTTAGATTAATTCTTAAATTTAATATTACAAATTATGAGGTAAGTTGGTATTATGGCTAAGTGACTAAATACTAGTTTGTGAGTTTAGCAATGTGAATGCTTTTGTTTTGGCACAATACATAGTTTCAGTATTGGAGAATCACAGGCCAACTTATGACTAGTTAGGATTCATTATTTTAAGATAGAGATTGATATTTCTGTTTATGGTCAAATGGGTGAGTGAGTGTAAGTGTGAACCACCAGGTGGTATTCGTGTAATTAGTTGACGGGGTGTATCAGGGAGATATGATGTTTTCTAATGGTAGTTTTGAAGGTGATGAATGTGTCTGCAGTTCTAGAGTTTTCAGGTAGGGTGTTCCAGATTTTAGGGCCTTTGACATACATTGAATTTTTGTAAAGGTTTAGTCGGACACGGGGAATGTCATAGAGATGTTTGTGTCTGGTGTTATGCCTGTGGGTTCTGTCACAACTATCAAGAAAGCGTTTTAGGTCAAGGCTAATATTGGAATTTAAGGTCCTGTAGATGTAGATTGCATAGTAGTAAGTGTGGATGTACTGAACAGGGAGTAAGTTTAGATCTATGAAGAGTAGGGGGTGTGTTGCCAGGGATGGGATTTAGTGATTATTCTTACTACGGCTTTTTGTTGGATTATTGGCTTTAGGTGTGTTGCTGCAGTTGATCCACAAGCACAAATAGCATAGGTGAGGTATGGATAAATAAGTGAGTGGTATAGTGTGAGAAGGGCATTTTGCAGCACGTAGTATTGTATCTTGGAGACTATCCCAACCATTTTGGATAAAAGAATATACAGCGGGCCCTCAGATAACGATATTAATCCATTCCTGAAAGCTCATCGTTAGCTGAAATTATCGTTAGCTGAATTAATTTTCCCCATAAGAAATAATGGAAATCAAATTAATCCGTGCAAGACACCACAAAGAATGAAAAAAAAATTTTTTACCACATGAAATATTAATTTTAATATACACAAACTGACACTTACCTTTATTGAAGATCTGGTGATGACTGATGGGATGGGAGGAGGGGAGAGTATGGAAGTTGTTAACGTTTAGAAGGGGAATCCCCTTCCACTAGGACTTTAGGTAGCACGTCCTTTTCTGGGGTTACTTTCCCTCTTCTTTTAATGCCACTAGGACCAGCTGACCATGGTGCAGCAGCAGCTGACTGTGGTGCAGCAGCAGCTGACTGTGGTGCAGCAGCAGCTGACCGTAGTGCAGCAGCAGCTGACCATGGTGCAGCAACAGCTGACAGTGGTGCAGAAGCAGCTGACCGTGGTACGATAGTATTTATTTCCCACCCTTTTTACATATGATCGCTTGAGAGATGGTATCTCCTGTTATCTGTTTTTCGTTTATCCACACCAATAACAGTCTCTCAACATCTTCGAGTACTTGTGATCTCTGTTTCGAAAACAAACTTGCACCTTTTGCAAGAATAGCTTCCTTGATTGCCGTTTTGTTGGCCACAATAGTAGCGATGGTTGATTGGAGTTTGGTATACAACCTGGCCAGCTCTGAGACACTCCATTTTCGTACTTAGCAATTATTTCTTTCATTTCCATAGTAATTTTCACCTTTTTTACCGCACGATTGGCACTAGAAGCTTTCTTGGGGCCCATGGTGACTTATTTTGCAGGTAGAATCACTAAAAACGCTGTGAAAATATGAAATGTTCCGATTGTATGCATGGATGCGACCGCACTGGCTGGCTTGTAAACACTGCTACCCACGGGACAACTGAGGCACACTCAGGCCACACGTGGATGCGTCTCGAACGAATCGCGTTGGGTGAGTTTTTTAGCGTTAGTTGAGGCAAAATTTTTGCGTTATAATGTATTGTTAGCTGGATTTAACGTTAGCTGATGCCATCGTTAGCTGAGGGTCCACTGTATTTTACATGTGGTAATAAAACTCTTCTAATCTCCAAGAATTTTTTTTTGTACCTTGAGAACAGGTTTCTGATTAGGGGTCTGGACCCTGAAAGGGTTAAAGATCTCAACTTTTGCTTCGTTGGTCTGTAGTCATCCAACTGTAATCCAAAAGTGTTACTGAGAAGCCATATACATGTGCTACACGGGATAACTGGACCATAATTATAACTAACAAACTGTTTCAAGACCAGAAACAGGTCAGATGTTAGAGGGGATCAATAAGTTGACCTTCTAGTATTCTACAGAGATCTCTTAACTAAGAGAAACAGTGGACCCTTGGTTAACGATATTAATCTGTTCCAGAGAGCTCGTCTTTAACTGATTCTGTCGTTATCTGAATTAATTTTCCCTATGAGAAAAAATGGAAATCCAATTAATCTGTTCCAGACACCCAAAAGTATTAAACAAAATATTTTTTTTACATGAAATATACATTTCCTTACACAGAAAACAATGAGACATGCAGAATAAATACATTAATAATTAATAAAATGACACTTACCTTTATTGAAGATGTATTTGATGAGTGATGAGATGGGAGGAGGGCAGAGGACAGAGGAGTTTACAATTGTTTGGAAGGGGAATCCCCTTCCATAAGGACTTTAGGTAGTAAGTACTTTTCTGGGGTTACCTCCCTTCTTTGTATTTCAATGCCACTAGGACCAGCTTGAGAGTCACTGGCCCCCTGTCGCACCAAAAATCTGTCCGGAGAGCTCTGTTTCTGGTGTCTCTTTAAGATTTCCCTAAAATGGGACACAACATTTTCATTGTAGATGCTGCCAGCACGGCTTGCAACAGCTGTGTCAAGGTGATGTTCATCCACAAAGGCTTGCACGTCAATCCACTTTGCACAAATTTCCTTAATCTTTGAAGAAGGCAACTTCCTCCATCTCTTTTGCTCATCCTCCTTTGAAGGAAATTCTTGAACTGTGGTTTGTTGCTGTTGCACCTCAAGCTCTTGCAGCTCTGTAGTGGTTAGCTCTTCATCGTTGTCCTCCACCAACTCTTCCACATCCTCGCCACTAACCTCCAACCCCAAGGACTTCCCCAATGCCACAATAGATTCCACAACTGGCATAGGCTCCTCAGGGTTAGCCCCAAACCCTTCAAAATCCCTCTCGTACACATAGTGGCCACAATTTTCTCCAAGCAGAGTTCAAGGTCCTGAAAGTCACTCTCTCCCAAGCCTTACCTATAAGGTTTATGCAACTGAGGATACTGAAGTGATCTTTCCAGAACTCTCTTAGGGTCAATTCAGTGTCTGAGGTCACTTCAAAGCACTTTTGAAACACTACTTTGGTGTACATTTTCTTGACATTTGAAATGACCTGCTGGTCCATGGGCTGGAGGTGAGGAGTGGTGTTAGGAGGCAAAAACTTAACTTTGATAAAACTAAACTCCCCCACAATTCGCTCTTCCAAGTCTTGAGGACGAGCAGGAGCATTGTCCATTAACAGGAGGCACTTGAGTGGCAATTTATTTTAAAGGAGGTATTTTTTCACACTTGGCCAAACACGTGATAGAACCAATCGAGGAAAATGTCTCAAGTGACCAATGCCTTACTGTTTGCTCTCCACATCACACACAATTTAGGCTTGACAACACTGTTTTTCTTGAACACACTGGGAGTTTCAGAGTGATACACGAGTAAAGGCTTCACTTTGCAATCCCCACTAGCATTACTACAAAACATGAGAGTTAGCCTGTCTTTCATAGGCTTATGACTTGGGAGTGCCTTTTCCTTCTGAGTAATGTAGGTTCTGTTTGGCATTTTCTTAAAAAACAGGGCTGTTTCATCACAATTAAACACTTGTTGGGGATTTAATTGTTCAACTTCTATGTACCCCTTAAAGTCCTGCGCATAGTATTTTTCAACCGCTTTTTTGTCAGAACTGGCAGCCTCACCATGCCTTATCACACTGTGTATGCCACTATGATTCTTAAATCTCTCAAACCAATCTTTGTTGGCCTTAAACTCACCAATATCAGCACTAGTTCCAGGCATTTTCTTAATTAGATCATCATGCAACTGCCTTGCCATTTCACATATAACTGACTGTGAAACACTATCTCCTGATAATTGTTTCTTGTTGATCCACATCAACAACAGTCTCTCCACATCTTCGAATATTTACGATTTCTGTTTTGTAAGCACATTTGCACCTTTCGCAACAACAGCTTCCTTGATTGCCTTTTTGTTGGCCAAAATAGTAGCGATGGTTGTATGGGGTTTGTTATACAACCTGGCCAGTTCAGAGACACGCACTCCACTTTCGTATTTTGCGATGATCTCTTTCTTCAATTCAATAGTGTTTCTCACCCTCTTTACCACAGGGCTGGCACTAGCTTTCTTTGGGCCCATGGATGCTTATTTAGCAGTTACAAGCACTAAAAACAATGGAATAATACAAAATGTATCACGTGTATGCGTGGAATCGTCCTCACTGACTTGTAAACAATGGCACACTGCCTATACATGGAGTGGCCGGGCCGCTCAGGCCGCTCGGACATGTTCGGGACAAATGCCTTTAACCGAGTTCTTTGTTGTTAACTGAGCCAATATCTGGACGCAAAAACGTGTCATTATCCGATTTTTACGTTATCTGATGGTGTCGTTAACTGAGGGTTCACTGTATCACTTCACTAAGAGATATCGCATTTTGTAACGCACTGTCATCTTAGTTCAAGGTTTTTTCCAGTTAAACCATAATAAACTTTATTGTATTTTTTACAAGGGATCTTATAGACAGTCATCATTTTTGGTCAAGAAAGTTGTATCAAGCAAGTCCATGGTTGAGCAAAACATAATTAAATCAAGTTTCATTTAAAAAATAGCACATTGGTACCCCGAATTTCGTACGGCTCCCAACTCGAACAATTATGTAAGTGTTTTTGTAAGTGTATTTTTGGGGGTCTGAAATGGACTAATCTAATTTATATTATTCTTAATTGGAACAAATTCATTCAGTAATGGCACTTGAACAGCCTTCTGGAATGAATTATGGCCGAAACTCGGGATACTACTGTACTAATTTCAATGTGAATATTCATTCAGGGTTATAGAAATTAGATTCCATTATATTAATAAAATTTGTAATGAATTTATACTATACCTGACATGTCACTCATAAATTTTACTTGATAAGTGACCTGACCAGGCTCAGCATGTTGGGTCATGTGTGAGGTCATATGTGAGGTGAAATCTCAGCCTTAAAACTCTTCTGTTATCCTATTGCTTTTACTATTTCTTGATAATGTGAGAAATCACAAGTGAGATAAGGAACAGTATTTGACTTTATTTTGATTTATTTTATTTTATTATCACACTGGCCGATTCCCACCAAGGCAGGGTGGCCCGAAAAAGAAAAACTTTCATCATCATTCACTCCATCACTGTCTTGCCAGAAGGGTGCTTTACACTACAGTTTTTAAACTGCAACATTAACACCCCTCCTTCAGAGTGCAGGCACTGTACTTCCCATCTCCAGGACTCAAGTCCAGCCTGCCGGTTTCCCTGAACCCCTTCATAAATGTTACCCTGCTCACACTCCAACAGCACGTCAAGTATTAAAAACCATTTGTCTCCATTCACTCCTATCAAACACGCTCACGCATGCCTGCTGGAAGTCCAAGCCCCTCGCACACAAAACTTCCTTTACCCCCTTCCTCCAACCTTTCCTAGGCCGACCCCTACCCCGCCTTCCTTCCACTACAGACTGATACACTCTTGAAGTTATTCTGTTTCGCTCCATTCTCTCCACATGTCCGAACCACCTCAACAACCCTTCCTCAGCCCTCTGGACAACAGTTTTGGTAATCCCGCACCTCCTCCTAACTTCCAAACTACGAATTCTCTGCATTATATTCACACCACACATTGCTCTCAGACATTACATCTCCACTGCCTCCAGCCTTCTCCTCGCTGCAACATTCATCACCCATGCTTCACACCCATATAAGAGCGTTGGTAAAACTATACTCTCATACATTCCCCTCTTTGCCTCCAAGGACAAAGTTCTTTGTCTCCACAGACTCCTAAGTGCACCACTCACCCTTTTCCCCTCATCAATTCTATGATTCACTTCATCTTTCATAGACCCATCCGCTAACACGTCCACTCCCAAATATCTGAATACATTCACCTCCTCCATACTCTCTCCCTCCAATCTGATATCCAATCTTTCATCACCTAATCTTTTTTTTATCCTCATAACCTTACTCTTTCCTGTATTCACTTTCAATTTTCTTCTTTTGCACACCCTACCAAATTCATCCACCAATCTCTGCAACTTCTCTTCAGAATCTCCCAAGAGCACAGTGTCATCAGCAAAGAGCAACTGTGACAACTCCCACTTTATGTGTGATTCTTTATATTTTAACTCCACGCCTCTTGCCAAGACCCTCGCATTTACTTCTCTTACAACCCCATCTATAAATATATTAAACAACCACGGTGACATCACACATCCTTGTCTAAGGCCTACTTTTACTGGGAAATAATTTCCCTCTTTCCTACATACTCTAACTTGAGCCTCATTATCCTCATAAAAACTCTTCACTGCTTTCAGTAACCTACCTCCTACACCATACACCTGCAACATCTGCCACATTGCCCCCCTATCCACCCTGTCATACGCCTTTTCTAAATCCATAAATGCCACAAAGACCTCTTTAGCCTCATCTAAATACTGTTCACTTATATGTTTCACTGTAAACACCTGGTCCACACACCCCCTACCTTTCCTAAAGCCTCCTTGTTCATCTGCTATCCTATTCTCCATCTTACTCTTAATTCTTTCAATAATAACTCCACCATACACTTTGCCAGGTATACTCAACAGACTTATCCCTCTATAATTTTTGCACTCTCTTTTATCCCCTTTGCCTTTATACAAAGGAACTATGCATGCTCTCTGCCAATCCCTAGGTGCCTTACCCTCTTCCATACATTTATTAAATAATTGCACCAACCACTCCAAAACTATATCCCCACCTGCTTTTAACATTTCTATCTTTATCCCATCAATCCTGGCTGCCTTACCCCCTTTCATTTTACCTACTGCCTCACGAACTTCCCCCACACTGACAACTGGCTCTTCCTCACTCCTACAAGATGTTGTTCCTCCTTGCCCTATACACAAAATCACAGCTTCCCTATCTTCATCAACATTTAACAATTCCTCAAAATATTCCCTCCATCTTCCCAATACCTCTAACTCTCCATTTAATAACTCTCCTCTCCTATTTTTAACTGACAAATCCATTTGTTCTCTAGGCTTTCTTAAATTGTTAATTTCACTCCAAAACTTTTTCTTATTTTCAACAAAATTTGTTGATAACATCTCACCCACTCTCTCATTTGCTCTCTTTTTACATTGCTTCACCACTCTCTTAACCTCTCTCTTTTTCTCCATATACTCTTCCCTCCTTGCATCACTTCTACTTTGTAAAAACTTCTCATATGCCAACTTTTTCTCCCTTACTACTCTCTTCACATCATCATTCCACCAATCGCTCCTCTTCCCTCCTGCACCCACTTTCCTGTAACCACAAACTTCTGCTGAACACTCTAACACTACATTTTCAAACCTACCCCATACCTCTTCGACCCCATTGCCTATGCTCTCATTAGCCCATCTATCCTCCAATAGCTGTTTATATCTTACCCTAACTGCCTCCTCTTTTAGTTTATAAACCTTCACCTCTCTCTTCCCTGATGCTTCTATTCTCCTTGTATCCCATCTACCTTTTACTCTCAGTGTAGCTACAACTAGAGAGTGATCTGATATATCTGTGGCCCTTCTATAAACATGTACATCCTGAAGTCTACTCAACAGTCTTTTATCTACCAATACATAATCCAACAAACTACTGTCATTTTGCCCTACATCATATCTTGTATACTTATTTATCCTCTTTTTCTTAAAATATGTATTACCTATAACTAAACCCCTTTCTATACAAAGTTCAATCAAAGGGCTCCCATTGTCATTTACACCTGGCACCCCAAACTTACCTACCACACCCTCTCTAAAAGTTTCTCCTACTTTAGCATTCAGGTCCCCTACCACAATTACTCTCTCACTTGGTTCAAAGGCTCCTATACATTCACTTAACATCTCCCAAAATCTCTCTCTCCTCTGCATTTCTCTCTTCTCCAGGTGCATACACGCTTATTATGACCCACTTCTCGCATCCAACCTTTGCTTTAATCCACATAATTCTTGAATTTACACATTCATATTCTCTTTTCTCCTTCCATAACTGATCATTCAACATTACTGCTACCCCTTCCTTTGCTCTAACTCTCTCAGATACTCCAGATTTAATCCCATTTATTTCCCCCCACCGAAACTCCCCTACCCCCTTCAGCTTTGTTTCGCTTAGGGCCAGGACATCCAACTTCTTTTCATTCATAACATCAGCAATCATCTGTATCTTGTCATCCGCACTACATCCACGCACATTTAAGCATCCCAGTTTTATAAAGTTTTTCTTCTTCTCTTTTTTAGTAAATGTCTACAGGAGAAGGGGTTACTAGCCCATTGCTCCCGGCATTTTAGTCGCCTCATACGACACGCATGGCTTACGGAGGAAAGATTCTTTTCCACTTCCCCATGGACAATAGAAGAAATAGGTTATTCAGGGTTATCTTAGTTTCTACATAAGTTACATACGTTCGGTATAAGACCTTTACAAAAAATTAAATTTATAAATGAAACTTCAATAATAACTTACTGACAGGGGTGTTAATCGCCTAACACCTGCTGCCCCTGTTTGCCTAACAGTAAATTGATACCTGAATTGGGTTAAATCACCTTTCACCTGTTGCCCTTGTTCAATTAACCCGTTCACTGTTGGTGCCGTAGTACTACGGTTTACAAGCCAGAGTTGGTGCTGTAGTACAATGCCAAAATTCTAGCAGCTTCAAATGTAATGGGAGAAAGCTGATAGGCCTGCATGTGAGAGAATAGGTCTGCATCGTCACTGTGTAAAGTATAAAACAAATTGGGGCAACCAAATTGAATTGTGTGAATGCCATTTCAGTAGTCCTAGTTTACCATGCCTCACGTTAAAAAATATTTCACTCCCCAGCGAACTGGGGCTCTTTTCCCAAGTGGTAGTTGTAACACAGATGGAAGTGTTAGTGAAGATGAATTTCATGGTTCTGAGGAATTTGTGACCGAAAGCAATGCCCAGGATACCAGATACAAATAGTGAAAAGGGAAGGCAGTTTGGGTGGTGGAGAAGGAAGTGTGGGTGGTGAGGAATGCAGCTTGGGTGGTGGGGAAGATGGTGTGGGTGGTTGGGAAGACAATGTGCAAGGAAGTTTATCTAGGTATACACAAATACAGTTACATAGATTATCATACATAGCAACATATGTGTAGAGAACCTAGGATAACCCAAAAAAGACCAAGTGACTTATTTCCAGAATGGGTGGTGGGGAAGGCAGCGTGTGTGGTGGGGATGACGGTGTGGGTAGGGAAGGCAGCGTGGGTTTGTATAAACAGTTTTTGTAAACAATATAATGATAACAATGCTTGTGCAGTTATTGTGTTGCATACAATGAGTGGATATCTATACATTATGCATTATATTGGTCTCACAAGCCATAAAAGTTATATGAAAAAAATAAAATATTAGAAACTAAAAGGAAAAAGTTAAATAAAAGTATATATAATATATTCAGATATTTAGGAGTGGACATGTCAGCAGATGAGTCTATGAAGGATGAGGTGAATCATAGAATTGATGAGGGAAAAAGGGTGAGCGGTGCACTTAGGAGTCTGTGGAGACAAAGAACTTTGTCCGTGGAAGCAAAGAGGGGAATGTATGAGAGTATAGTTGTACCAACACTCTTGTATGGGTGTGAAGCGTGGGTGATGAATGTTGCAACGAGGAGAAGGCTGGAGGCAGTGGAGATGTCATATCTGAGTGTAATGTGTGGTGTGAATATACTGCAGAGAATTCGTAGTTTGGAAATTAGGGATTACCAAAACTATTATCCAGAGGGCTGAGGAGGGGTTGTTGAGGTGGTTCGGACATGTAGAGAGAATGGAACAAAACAGAATGACTTCGAGTGAATAAATCTGTAGTGGAGGGAAGGCGGGGTAGGGGTCAGCCTAGGAAGGGTTGGAAGGAGGGGGTAAAGGTTTTGTGTGCAAGGGGCATGGACTTCCAGCAAGTGTGAGTGAGCATATTTGATACGAGTGAATGGAGACAAATGGTTTTTAATACTTACCGAGTGAGCGGCAGTTGCCGATGTTGCCGTAAGCGGTTCACTTTCCATCAACTTCACTCCTCTATATCTTGGTAAGTACTGATCACAACTTTTTTTCTTTTAAAACAATCAGAAAAATAATCTTAAGATATTGGTAAGAAAAAAAAAAATTTTTCTAATATTTTTCAACACTGAGAGCAGGTTTGTGATCAGAGGTCTCAACAGTGAAAAAGTTAACAGAAAATAGATACACAAGTGTTTTTCCCTTACATCCGGTGCCACTGTTCACCTAGCGCTAAATAGGCACCTAAGTATTAGTCACCTAATACCCCTAATACCCACTTCCTTTTATTAACCTATCAGTGAATAGGTACTTGAGTGTTAGTCACTTTGCATGTACTGCCCATTTTCACTGTCGCTAGTGATGTGGATCTATGACAAATTGATTAAAACTAAACAATATTTCAAAGGTAGTAGGTTGGTAGACAGCAACCACCCAGGGAAGTACTACCGTCCTGCCAGATGACTGTGAAACAGAAACCTGTAACTGTTTTGCATGATGGTAGGATTGCTGGTTTCTTTTTCTGTCTCATAAACACACTAGATAACAGGGATATCTTGCTACTCCTACCTACACTTTGGTCACACTTCACAGACACGTACGTGCATATA
Organism: Cherax quadricarinatus; assembly: GCF_038502225.1. Lineage (NCBI taxonomy): Eukaryota > Metazoa > Arthropoda > Malacostraca > Decapoda > Parastacidae > Cherax > Cherax quadricarinatus. Next base: position 22,320,876 of record NC_091365.1, on the reverse strand, counting down.
TATATACATACATCTAGGTTTTTCTCCTTTTTCTAAATAGCTCTTGTTCTTCTTTATTTCTACTATTGTCCATGGGGAAGTGGAAAAGAATCTTTCCTCCGTAAGTTATGCGTGTCGTATGAGGCGACTAAAATGCTGGGAGCAATGGGCTAGTAACCCCTTCTCCTGTAGACATTTACTAAAAAAGAGAAGAAGAAAAACTTTATAAAACTGGGATGCTTGAATGTGCGTGGATGTAGTGCGGATGACAAGAAACAGATGATTGCTGATGTTATGAATGAAAAGAAGTTGGATGTCCTGGCCCTAAGCGAAACAAAGTTGAAGGGGGTAGGGGAGTTTCAGTGGGGGGAAATAAATGGGATTAAATCTGGAGTATCTGAGAGAGTTAGAGCAAAGGAAGGGGTAGCAGTAATGTTGAAGGATCAGTTATGGAAGGAGAAAAGAGGATGTGAATGTGTAAATTCAAGAATTATGTGGATTAAAGTAAAGGTTGGATGCGAAAAGTGGGTCATAATAAGCGTGTATGCACCTGGAGAAGAGAGGAATGTAGAGGAGAGAGAGAGATTTTGGGAGATGTTAAGTGAATGTATAGGAGCCTTTGAACCAAGTGAGAGAGTAATTGTGGTAGGGGATCCGAATGCTAAAATAGGAGAAACTTTCAGAGAGGGTGTGGTAGGTAAGTTTAGGGCGCCAGGTGTAAATGATAATGGGAGCCCTTTGATTGAACTTTGTATAGAAAGGGGTTTAGTTATAGGTAATACATATTTTAAGAAAAAGAGGATAAATAAGTATACAAGATATGATGTAGGGCGAAATGACAGTAGTTTGTTGGATTATGTATTGGTAGATAAAAGACTGTTGAGTAGACTTCAGGATGTACATGTTTATAGAGGGGCCACAGATATGTCAGATCACTTTCTAGTTGTAGCTACACTGAGAGTAAAAGGTAGATGGGATACAAGGAGAATAGAAGCATCAGGGAAGAGAGAGGTGAAGGTTTATAAACTAAAAGAGGAGGCAGTTAAGGTAAGATATAAACAGCTATTGGAGGATAGATGGGCTAATGAGAGCATAGGCAATGGGGTCGAAGAGGTATGGGGTAGGTTTAAAAATGTAGTGCTAGAGTGTTCAGCAGAAGTTTGTGGTTACAGGAAAGTGGGTGCGGGAGGGAAGAGGAGCGATTGGTGGAATGATGATGTAAAGAGAGTAGTAAGGGAGAAAAAGTTAGCATATGAGAAGTTTTTACAAAGTAGAAGTGATGCAAGGAAGGAAGAGTATATGGAGAAAAAGTGAGAGGTTAAGAGAGTGGTGAAGCAATGTAAAAAGAGAGCAAATGAGAGAGTGGGTGAGATGTTATCAACAAATTTTGTTGAAAATAAGAAAAAGTTTTGGAGTGAGATTAACAAGTTAAGGAAGCCTAGAGAACAAATGGATTTGTCAGTTAAAAATAGGAGAGGAGAGTTATTAAATGGAGAGTTAGAGGTACAGGAGGGCCCCACTTATACGGCTGGTTAGGTTCCAGGCTACCGCCGTAAAGCGAAAACCGCCATAAAGTGGAACACCCTTTTTTTCCACTTACAAATGCATACAAACACTAGATAACAAGTTTACACTAACATATATTAAGTTAGCAATAGAACCAGGCATCAAAAAACAATAAAAAAGTACAATACACACATAGTGCACTCATTACTTACCTTAAAATATTTATAGTCTTAATCTAGGGTGAGACAAGTAGTATTTATTGTAAGAAATCAAGTGTGGTACGTATGGTAGTCAGCCAGGCTACCATACCAGGCCACCCCACCCACACATACAATTCTATGATATTTAAGCATCCCAGAGCGATAAAATGTATAAACAGTTCACTCATTACTTACCTTAAAATATAGGGTGAGATGAGTAGTATTTACTGTAAAAAATCAAGTGTGGTATGTATGGTAGTCAGCCGGGCTACCATACCAGGCCAACCCACCTACACATAATATTCTATTACATTTAAGCATCCCAGAGCGATAAAATGTATATACAGTTCACTCATTACTTACCTTAAAATATTTGTAGTCTTAATGTAGGGTCAGGAGTAAGTAAATGAGATAAAACGAATAAATGAGAGAGAGAAAGAACGAGTGCATGAGAGAGGACAGGCGCAGAGTTATGTAAACAAACCAGGCGAAGGTAAGTTTTGTAAACGAAGTGTACACGTCTGGTTTGTGAACAAGTTACACTGTGTACAGGTTGTCTGTACATTGATACGGTAGAATAAATAAAGAAGAACACTCCCATTCTCATGTAACATCATTTTGAGAAGAAATGATGCTCTGAGTGAAGGCAATGGAAATAAGTCACTCTGACTTTTTTGGGTTATCCTAGGTTCTCTACACATATGTTGTTTTGTATGATAATCTATGTAACTGTATTTGTGTATACCTGAATAAACTTACATATATATACAAAAGGAATAATTTTCTACAGTTACCCCCAGTAACACATTTTCTCTTATGTTAGATTAGAGAAAATGTTATTCTTGGCATCACTTGTACAAGTTATCTGGCTACCACATCTCATATTTATGTTTATTTATTCTATTGTGGGGTGTATTTATCATCTTTTTATGTTATGTATCGTGTTTATATAATAAACATGATACATAACATATTTTGAAAAAAATATAATGGATGGATTAATGAAAATGTGTATATTAACGTAATATACAACATTTAATGAGACTCGGTGATTATTATTATTATTATTATCATTTCTAATATGGCGTCACTTGTGCAAGTCGTCTGCTACCACATCTCATATTTATGTTTATTTATTCTATTGTGGGGTGTATTTATCATCTTTTTATGTTATGTATCGTGTTTATTATATAATTTTGAAAAAATATCATAGATGGATTAATGAAAATGTGTATTTAACGTAATATACGACATTTAAATGAGACTCGATGATTATTATAATCATTACTAATATGACGTCTGGAGACATAAGACACTCTTACTGATTTTAATGTGTACCTGTATGCCAGCACAGTATGTAAGTTTATTTAAGTACAGGTATACATAAGTATAATTATCAGAGTATATATAAAATATGAAATAACTTTTAAAAACATTTGAAATTTTGGAGTTTCCAGACAAAATGGAGAGAGTTAGTGCTTACTGAGCTCACGAAGAATGTAAACAAACAGGGTGGGGCGCAGTGACCGTATTAGAAAGTCAGGTGGGGGGAGGCGTATAGCGAGTTTTGGTCATAATTTGAAATGACCGTATTAGCGGAACGCCATAAAGTGAAACACCGTTATCTTCATTATAGAATAATAAGAAAATATTATAACCTTTATATTATAATAATAAGGTAAAAGGACCCCAATGGAAATAAGTCACTCTGACTTTTTTGGGTTATCCTAGGTTCTCTACACATATGCTGCTATGTATGATAATTCTATGTAACTGTATTGTGTATACCTGAATAAATTTACTTACTTACTTACTTACTTACTTACTTAAAGCGGGGCCCTCCTGTATTGGGAAGATGGAGGGAATATTTTGAGGAATTGTTAAATGTTGATGAAGATAGGGAAGCTGTGATTTCGTGTATAGGGCAAGGAGGAATAACATCTTGTAGGAGTGAGGAAGAGCCAGTTGTGAGTGTGGGGGAAGTTCGTGAGGCAGTAGGTAAAATGAAAGGGGGTAAGGCAGCCGGGATTGATGGGATAAAGATAGAAATGTTAAAAGCAGGTGGGGATATAGTTTTGGAGTGGTTGGTGCAATTATTTAATAAATGCATGGAAGAGGGTAAGGTACCTAGGGATTGGCAGAGAGCATGCATAGTTCCTTTATATAAAGGCAAAGGGGACAAAAGAGAGTGCAAAAATTATAGGGGGATAAGTCTGTTGAGTATACCTGGTAAAGTGTATGGTAGAGTTATTATTGAAAGAATTAAGAGTAAGACGGAGAATAGGATAGCAGATGAACAAGGAGGCTTTAGGAAAGGTAGGAGGTGTGTGGACCAGGTGTTTACAGTGAAACATATAAGTGAACAGTATTTAGATAAGGCTAAAGAGGTCTTTGTGGCATTTATGGATTTGGAAAAGGCATATGACAGGGTGGATAGGGGGGCAATGTGGCAGATGTTGCAGGTGTATGGTGCAGGAGGTAGGTTACTGAAAGCAGTGAAGAGCTTTTACGAGGATAGTGAGGCTCAAGTTAGAGTATGTAGGAAAGAGGGAAATTATTTCCCAGTAAAAGTAGGCCTTAGACAAGGATGTGTGATGTCACCGTGGTTGTTTAATATATTTATAGATGGGGTTGTAAGAGAAGTAAATGCGAGGGTATTGGCAAGAGGCGTGGAGTTAAAAGATAAAGAATCAAACATAAAGTGGGAGTTGCCACAGTTGCTCTTTGTTGATGACACTGTGCTCTTGGGAGATTCTGAAGAGAAGTTGCAGAGATTGGTGGATGAATTTGGTAGGGTGTGCAAAAGAAGAAAATTAAAAGTGAATACAGGAAAGAGTAAGGTTATGAGGATAACAAAAAGATTAGGTGATGAAAGATTGGATATCAGATTGGAGGGAGAGAGTATGGAGGAGGTGAATGTATTCAGATATTTGGGAGTTGACGTGACAGCGGATGGGTTTATGAAAGATGAGGTGAATCATAGAATTGATGAGGGGAAAAGGGTGAGTGGTGCACTTAGGAGTCTGTGGAGACAAAGAACTTTGTCCTTGGAGGCAAAGAGGGGAATGTATGAGAGTATAGTTTTACCAACGCTCTTATATGGGTGTGAAGCATGGGTGATGAATGTTGCAGCGAGGAGAAGGCTGGAGGCAGTGGAGATGTCATGTGTGAGGGCAATGTGTGGTGTGAATATAATGAAGAGAATTCGTAGTTTGGAAGTTAGGAGGAGGTGCGGGATTACCAAAACTGTTGTCCAGAGGGCTGAGGAAGGGTTGTTGAGGTGGTTCGGACATGTAGAGAGAATGGAGCGAAACAGAGTGACTTCAAGAGTGTATCAGTCTGTAGTGGAAGGAAGGCGGGGTAGGGGTCGGCCTAGGAAAGGTTGGAAGGAGGGGGTAAAGGAGGTTTTGTGTGCGAGAGGCTTGGACTTCCAGCAGGCATGCATGAGCGTGTTTGATAGGAGTGAATGGAGACAAATGGTTTTTAATACTTGACGTGCTGTTGAAGTGTGAGCAAAGTAACATTTATGAAGGGGTTCAGGGAAACCGGCAGGCCGGACTTGAGTCCTGGAGATGGGAAGTACAGTGCCTGCACTTTGAAGGAGGGGTGTTAATGTTGCAGTTTAAAAACTGTAGTGTAAAGCACCCTTCTGGCAAGACAGTGATGGAGTGAATGATGGTGAAAGTTTTTCTTTTTCGGGCCACCCTGCCTTGGTGGGAATCGGCCAGTGTGATAATAAAAAAAAAATAAAAATATTTCAATTTTCAAGGGTTCAAAAGGAATGTAAAGAACTAAGCTAACCATTAGCTAGTCTTTTCAGTAGATCACTAGAAACAGATATTATACCAGATAAATAAAAATGGCAAATTTGATATCTGGACCATGCAATCATACAAACAACATGAGCCTAACGAACTAGGCTTGCTTAATGTTGCGAGGACAGATGATGGTGTGGTTGCCTCAGAGCTAATTTCATTCTGCTCCCCGTTTGCTGTACTAGCCTCCACTAGCTGTACACATTCTAACCAGTAACAAGTGGTATTTAATTAACCCTTTCAGGATCGACAGGCCCTCTAAGAAACTCATTCTCAGGGTCGCCCAAATTTCAAAAAAAAAAAATTATTTTTCTTATGAAAAGATAAAGAATCTTTTCCCGGTCATAATAACACCAAAAGTATGAAATTTGATGAAAAACTTACAAAATTATGCTCTCGCGAAGTTAGCAGTCTCGAAGATGTTTACGCATTGGCGATTTTGCCCACTTTGAGCCCTATTTTAGGCCAATTCCATTGTACTAGTCGACAAAAATCATGAATATTTCAATAGAACTCCATTTTTCTATCGAATGAGTGCAAGAAACCACCCATTTACCGATTTCAACTATCCAATACAGTGGTCAGAATTTAGCAATTTTGCCAATTTCACACAAATTTCAAAAGATGCCAATTTCCAAATAGCGTCCAGAATAAACAAGAAGACATTCCTGGCACTAAAATGACATTTCCTCTGTTCATTAGTCACATCCCAACGCCCCTCTTACATTCTTTTGCTTTCCACTTTGAATTTTTATTCTCACAAAAAATAGAAGATTTACTGTTATGCAGACTACTGCATTAGTGTAAAAAATGGTATAAATAATATCGGCGCACTTGTGAATGAATATTAGACTCACCAGTTGATGTGTATTGGACGCTTAGCATGATTTGTTTACTTTTGAACTTTGGTAAAAGTCGAACATTTCTGCTACTTTGAGCTCAATTTCAAGGTACTTTTCATTGTAAAATCAGTCAAAATCATCTCAATTTCTGTAATATGTCTTCCATTCTATAGAATGAGACCAGGAAAACTAGAATACAACAATAAATACCATACGAAAATACAGTGCAAAGTTGCTGTTTTAATCCAAAAACACGGTCAAAGTTTTTCTTTTCTCATTACGCACTGTGTGCTGCAGGATCTTTTTTATACTGCGCACACTTACCACATAGACCCATTCTTTCATATGTAGGCCTACCAGCTTTCTCTCACTAGATTTGAGGGCGCTAGAATTTAGGCGTACTAGTACGTCAAAAACCCTGGAGTGTAAGCTGTACTAGTGCGGCCGAAACCCTGAAAGGGTTAATAACAATACTGTGGCTAGCCGGGGGATCAAACCCATGTTGCTTAAGCCTGCCTTGTGGGAAGCAAGTCAAATTCATAATGTTCTAAACCACTGGACCATACAATCTTGCAAACAACATGAGCTCAGTCCAGTGGTTTAGAGCGTCAAAAATTTTGACTCTTCCTCCGAGGCAGGCTAAAACAACACGAGTTCAATCCCCTGGCTAGCTGCAGTGTTGCTATTGAGTAAATACCACTTGTTAGTGATTACAATAATATGTATACTGCTTGTGGAGGCTAGCACACCGGTGGCCTGGTGGCTAAAGCTCCCGCTTCACACACGGAGGGCCCGGGTTCGATTCCCGGCGGGTGGAAACATTTCGACACGTTTCCTTACACCTGTTGTCCTGTTCACCTAGCAGCAAGTAGGTACCTGAGTGTTAGTCGACTGGTGTTGGTCGCATCCTGGGGGACAAGATTGAGGACCCCAATGGAAATAAGTTAGACAATCCTCGATGACGAACTGACTTTCTTGGGTTATCCTGGGTGGCTAACCCTCCAGGGTTAAAAATCCGAACGAAATCTTATCTTATCTTATCTTAATGAAATTAGCTCTGAGGCAACTACACTCTCGTATGTCCTCGCAACATAAAGGAAGCCTAGATTGCTAGGCTCGTGTTGTTTGCATTCCTCAGCATTTAATTATAGTCAAATCAGCCTAGCTTCAATTGTGGAAAAATTTAGTGAAAACTTGGAATATAATCCCAACAAGTTGTGGCTAGAAACACATGTAGAGGCAATTCAAAGCAACTGTGAAAGATATAAATTGATCAATGAGTTTCAGCATGGTTTTTCAAAGAGGCATTCTCGACTTGCCAATTTACTAAGCCTTTGTTGGTCACAATATGTATAAATGACATGAGAGAATAAATAGCAACATAACCAAGTTTGCTGATGACACTAAAATAGGCATTCAAATAAGTTCCATTGAAGACACTAAAACACTACAGGATGATCCAAGTAAGCTGATGCAGTGGACAGAAAAGTGGCAACTGGAGTTCTGAGTGAGCAAATGAAAGGCTTTCGTCGAGGTAAAATATAATAAACATGAAACTTATAAACTAGCTCTCTAAATCAAATTAAAAACACAAGACTTAGGTGTTCTGGTCAGCAGTAATCCAAAACCAGGACAACAGTACTTAAGTCTATAATTAAGGTCAAAGAAGTCTTGGCTATATACCAGGAAGAATAAATAATAGGACTTGTTATATTTCAACTCTTATATCCTTGGTTGTAACAGATATATCATCAGATCATTTCCCAAGGTTAACCTCTCTAGATATTGGAGTAGCAGCCCAGCCACCGTGGAGAGAAGACGTCGTCGTTCCCGCTCTTCAGCTGAGCAACTCTGAACACTGTTGCTCGAGAATTTACTTGGGTTATCCTGAGTAGTTCTTCACCAGAGCTGAGAGGAGACTTGCTTGCAGTCACTTCGAGCCCCATCCCATCAAGAGGGTAAGGCGGTGACTTGCTTGCTTGTTCACCCCTCTCATCCCCATCCCCCCATCCTTCCCCATCCTCCCCCCACCCATACATCAACACTGGCCCACACACTTAACACACTACATACATTGCTATCCTTCTGACTGTCCTATCTTCTTATTTTTCGGCAACTTCGCTTTGGCGAGTTAACACAAGGCATTTTGACCATCTGGTAGCCCGTGTGGTTTTTTAAAATCCAGCCGATCTTTGCCTTGGGCCCTTTCCCCTCACTACTCGAGGGTAGGCTATCTTAGGGGCTGACCTTCATAAGTCAGCTGAAATAGGATGTTAGGCTAACATTAAGGAAAGATACCTTTTTGTTAAGCAACTCCTCTGCCAGATGCACCTTCCCAGGCATCATGGCGAGGATACGCGTAAGATTACGTACTAATGGAAATCAAATGTCCATAAAAGACATTCTCAATTGTATTTGCTCGAACTCAACTGTTGCTCCCGTGGATGTTTTTCAAACCCACGCTGGAGCAGTACTTCTCCTCTCTTCGGAAGAAGAGTTACTTCAACTCCTAAAGCATGATGTCTTGGATAAACTGAAGACTTCTGGTGTTATCCCAGTTGCACCTGACAGCTATCAAGCTCAGAGGACTGTGTTTGTGGCCAGAATCAACAGTTTTATGAAACAAAGCACTGTTAATGAAATTGTTGATAACATTAATGCCGAGAATTCTGACTTTAGGGCTGTAGAAGCACACAAATTCTCGAATCACAACAACAATAAGGTAACTTTAAAATTAATACTCGAGACACCTGAGGAGGCCAAACTTGTGTGTCAAAATGGCTTCAAATGTTTCAGCACCAGATGCACATCTGACCAAATTTCTATGGAACGTTTTGTCAGTGTGACACAATGTTTCAAGTGTTATGCCTTTGGTCATAACAACAACAAATGCAGTATACAGGGGCAAATTTGTAGCATTTGCTCTGGCCATCATTCCTATCGTGATTGTACCAATAAAAATACACCTAAATGTGTCCTCTGTAATGGAAACCATCATGCTGTTTCTGCTATTTGTCCTGAAAGGAAAAAGGAAATGCAGAAAATTCTTGACGCCAAGAAACTATCCACTTCAAAGAAGACCACTCCCCAGGCACCGCCAACCATGTCCCAAACTTCCTTCCCAGCTCTGCCTGGATCAAGTGGGACTCCACAGGTCTCTACCAATGGTTCCAATGTTTGGAATTCTGCCCCTCTTGAAGAGCCCCAATCTAACCCTCACTTACAACAGACACAACAACAAGGTTCAGTCGCATCTCCTGTGTCTCAGGTATCCACAGACGGGGATATAACGAGAGCACAACTAATGTACTTGGTGGCCAAAGACACAGCAGGTGGTGATATTCAACTCTGCTCTCGTGTTTTAAATGACCTGTTAAAGGCTAATGGGATCACTCCCATCATTATCCCTGAAAATGTGAAGGCCATTATGACCCAGCCTTCTCACAACAAGAAGTATGTACCATACTCTGCATCTAAAAATAAACCTAAGTCATCCCTGGCCCAGGGATCGTCCTCCTCGCAAACCCAGGTTGTCAACTCTCAACCCAATAAGTCAAAACCTGAACATAACAATGCCCCAGAAAGTGGTGCATACTCTCTCGCTATTGTAGCTGAACCTGTTGAACAGGAACTTTCCCAAGGTAACTCACCTTGCCTATCTAATATTCCCTTGGAGCCTACACAGTCTCCCATTAGCTCTCACGAGCCTCTGCTTCCTGAAACTGAGAATAGCATACCTCAGTTTTATGATGATGACTCTAATGACTCTAATGACTCTAATGACTCTAACGACTCTAACGATTCTAATGAGGCTGTTAATATTACTGCCTCTAGTGAAGATGATGGCATTTTTAATACACAAGCATCCACGCAAAAGTTCCCTCTTCCCCTTGACGAGTCCAGCAGGGATAGTGTAGATACAACACATAACATTACTTGCAGGCGTTCAGAACGCAGTGTACGAGCGAAGAATAAGCAATAATGGGGATTACAATTTTCCAACTTAATGTTCAACATTTCTTTAATAACCGTTACCTTCTTGAGGTTGAACTAAATAACTACAATCCTGATGTTATACTTTTGAACGAGACAGCTGCAAGAGTTGATCAACATATCAAATTACGTGGATACTGTACTGTGGAGAAATCGAGAGGACCCTATAGTGGTGTAGCCATCTTGGTTAAACTAGGATATACATTTAAAAATATTCATGTGGATGAAGATAACATTCTTGCAATAGAACTAACAACATCGCATGGACAAATAGTGATAGGAACTGGATATTTTCCCCCGAGACAGCCATATATAGAGTCACTTCCTCTACATAGGATATTAAGCAGAAATATTCCAACAATTCTAGCTGGAGATTTTAATGCTCATCACCCTGCCCTCTTCAACTGTGGAGCTGGTATTCCACTGGGTGACTTAAAAGGAAAACAACTCTTTAATATCATGACAGCTAGAAACTTGTCATTTCAAGGCCCATTCTTCAAATCGTACATTGGACCTCATCCAGGAACACCAGATATAGTACTGACAAACAGAGACTGTGACATCTTTCACTGTCGTATATCTCCTGGTGGAAATGTAGGATCTGACCATATCCCTGTTATAATACAACTACAAACTTCTCCATTTAGAATACCTGTAACTCCTAAACCCAATCTTAACACCCTAGGATTTGACCCCTTCAGGGCATATCTGGGTGAAGATGAAACTGTGTCTTTGGAAAATCTACCTTCCAGTGCAATTGATGATGCAATCAGGTCCCTGCACAATCGAATAATTGAAGCTACCAATGCAACTTGCCAATTAGCTTCCACAAAGATATACCAACAATATAAACCTACCAGAGAAATTAGAGACACTTTAAGAAATTATCAAGCAGAATGTCGAAGGCATCTTCAAACGCGACAACCACCAGCAGCTACACTGCACCGATTAAGGCACGAATTAATTAACATGATTAGTCAACACAAACGAGACATATGGAAATTTCTAGTTCTTCAAGCTAATCAATATAAACGTGAACCAGCAAAATTTTGGAGTAAGATCCGACAACTTTTAGGGGCAAAGCACAAGGCTCCTAACTACCTAGTTCATACCTTCACTGATGAGGATGATGAAGATGTTGAAATTAAACTTGACGATCCACAGGACCAGGCTAATTTGATGGGTGATGTATGGGAGAAAATTCTCTCTCACAATAACAGTCGTCAATTTAATAATAATCATTATCAGTTAGTAAATGAATGGAGAGATGAAAACTTGGATGATCTACAACCACTACCTACCATCGATACTTCAACTCTTGAAGATACCCACCCGCTTACTAGACCTATTACATTACTAGAGATAAGTCAGGTTATTGGAAGAATGAGAAATAGAGCCCCTGGCCTCTCTGGAATAACAATGAAACAAATAAAGTACCTACCTAGAAATTGCAAACAGTCCTTGGTAAATATCTTTAATGCCATCTTGGCCTCAGGACATTTTCCAGTTGTTTTTAAGACTGCTAGAATGATCTTTCTTGCCAAGCCCAATAAAGACATCCACCAACCTGGGAACTATAGACCTATATCTTTACTTGAAGTCACTGGAAAAGTCCTTGAGAAAGTCATTTCCAACAGATTGAATTACTATATGGAGTTTAATCACTTGTTTACTGAAAAACAATTTGGCTTTAGAACACATAGAGGTACCAATCATGCAATAAATGTTATTTTTGACACTGTAGCAAGTCTAAAACAGCAGGGCAATCTTGCCTTAATTGCCACCAGAGATGTTCATAAAGCTTTTGATAGCTTATGGCATGATGGCCTTATATACAAACTCATTGACCTACCAGACCATAACTGGACTTTTCTCAGAGTAATTTATAATTTCTTAACTCAAAGAAAAATCATTCCCACCTTTCATGGCAAGTCGACAGAACCTTTTATACCGACGGCTGGTGTCCCACAAGGTTCTTGTCTCAGTCCACTTCTGTTTAACATTTATGTGAATGACCTTCCTCAACCAGAGTTTAATGACACAATTGTGACACAGTTTGCAGATGATGTTATTCATGTCGTCTCATCAACTCCAGTAACAGGAAAATACAAGTATGAGAGGGTCATAGAAAAAATGAATATTGAACTTCGTCGAACATCTAATTGGGAGAAGAAATGGAGAATTACGACTAATCCTGACAAGGTCCTTGTTAGCACGATAGGATGTTTTGCATCAACCATTGAAGATAAAGGGGGTATCTCCATCAGAGGTACACCTGTAGCCATTAGAAACCCGAACAAGATCTTGGGATATGAAATAGACAGGCTGCTCCACTCAACATCTCATGTAACTAAAAAGATCAACACAGCCAAAGCCGGTCTTAGCAGACTCTTTCGATTCAATCAAGCCCCTCAACATGTCAAAAAACATCTGTATAAAATGATAATAAGACCTATACTCGAATACCCTTGTGTCCCAATGTCATTAACAACAAAGACCAACATGCTACGGTTACAAAGGGTCCAGAATAGAGCTCTTCGCTTTATTACTGATACCAGGAGGAGAGACAGAGTTAAAATGGCAGATTTACACACACAACAAGATATTACTGCCATAAATGTACGCCTTGACACCCTAAAAAAGAAACAACTTTATACAATGCAAGAACTATACATGCCAGATAGAGAACATCCTATACAAGTGATAAATACCACCGATTACACCATCAATACTCCGCCTCACAGGACTCAAAGAATGACTCTCCCACAGAGGGTTCGTCGTTTTATTCATAAAGATGATTACCCTCGACCCACGATTTTGAGCAACTTACCTGATGAAGAAGATTGGATACCACCAGAACCCTTCTATGTAAACTGAAAATCATCGCCCCCAATTAGGGAGACATCTTAAATAACTTTCTAATGTAAAATTATGCTATTGACTATTGTTGGACACCACCATTAAGAAGCTATTGTCACGGGCTCATAAACTGGCCAGAAAATATTGCCTTTCTTGTCGTATAAATATCTGTTGTGCAATCGCGAAAAGAAAAAAAAAAAAAAAAAAAAAAAAAAAAAAAAGCAATTGCAACTTGTATAACTACAACCAATTCAGAGTCATGTACTTATATACCTATTATATTTATGTGACTCTGATGGGTTAGTATTATACCCCTTAAAGAATATCTTATCAATTCAAATACACTTTTTAAATTACACCAAAGTGGTTGGGCCACTTACCTTTTATATCCTACCTCTCCCCCCTTCCAACCCTTTTCCAATATTTCCATCCTTACCCATCCTTCTTCCTTCCCCATCTTACCAAAAAGCTCTGGTCATTAGAACTAGAACTCGAATCCTTGGTAAGGCCTCATTTAGATTATGATGCTCACTTCTGGACTTAATATCATAAAATGAACCTAAATGCACTGAAAAACATAGAGGAATATAAAAAGTGATATAAATAACAAGCTGAAAATATCTGATCATGACAGGACTTGCAACAATGGATTTAGAAAGGTAACAGGTAAGCACCAGTATGGCAAGAGAGTTGTGAATAAGTGGATTATTACTGTTATTATCAAAACTAAAGGTTAAATCACCTGGGTCAACGTGGAAAGTGTGGAACGTAATTGTGGGTAGCATCATTTAAGAGAGAACTTAAAGAGGCTTTAAAAATAGGTTTGAAGGGAGTAGATGTGACCTGGATTTGCCAAACAGGAGCCAGCAGGTCTCAAGCACTCCTTTTTCATGTTCAAAGTTCTTAAATAGGTACCTGGGTGCTAATTACCTTACACAAAGAGAATCTGGGAAATGAGAGGTAATCATTACAATTATTATTATTAGTATTACTATTACAATTATTATTATTAGTATTACTATTACTATTATTATTATTATTATTATTATTATTATTATTATTATTATTATTATTATTTTCAAGTGCTATTAGGTAAACTATGCAAATAATGTGACACTGTATTTTGTCTTCAATGGTAATTCGACCAACATTATTACAAGTGCTAAACCCAAAAGGGATATACAGAACTGCATGGGAAGCAATTAGTTTTGATCCAAGAAGGGAGAAGGCATCTCCAATCCCTGGACCAAGTGCCCTTCACTGGCATAAAACACCTCCCACCCACACCCCCTTAAAGAATAATTTAAAACTTACTAATAATATTTTATTGGGATTTTTAACCCGGGATGGATGGAGGGTTAGCCACCCATGAGGGGTGGAGGGTTAGCCACCCATGAGGGGTGGAGGGTTAGCCACCCATGAGGGGTGGAGGGTTAGCCACCCAAGAGGGGTCGAGGGTTAGCCACCCATGAGGGGTGGAGGGTTAGCCACCCATGAGGGGGGGAGAATAAGCCACCCATGAGGGGTGGAGGGTTAGCCACCCATGAGGGGTGAATGGTTAGCCACCCATGAGGGGTGGAGGGTTAGCCACCCATGAGGGGTGGAGGGTTAGTTACCCATGAGGGGTGGAGGGTTAGCCACCCATGAGGGGTGGAGGGTTAGCTACCCATGAGGGATGGAGGGTTAGCCACCCATGAGGGGTGGAGAGTTAGCCACCCATGAGGTGTGGAGGGTTAGCCACCCATGAGGGGTAGAGGGTTAGCCACCCATGAGGAGTGGAGGGTTAGCCACTCATGAGGGTTGGAGGGTTAGCCACCCACAAGGGGTGGAGGGTTAGCCACCCATGAGGGGTGAAGGGTTAGCCACCCATGAGGGGATGGAGAGTTAGCCATCTATGAGGGGTGGAGGGTTAACCACCCATGAGGGGTGGAGGGTTAGCCACCCATGAGGGGTGGAGGGTTAGCCACCCATGAAGGGTGGAGGGTTAGCCACCCATGAGGGGTGGAGGGATAGGCACCCATTATGGGTGGAGGGTTAGCCACCCAAGAGGGGTGGAGCATTAGCCACCCAAGAGGAGTGGAAGATTAGCCACCCAAGAGAGGTTTACCTGGAGTTTACCTGGAGAGGGTTTTGGGGGTCAATGCCCCTGCGGCCCGATCTGAGACCAGGCCTCATAGTGGATCAGGGTCTGATCAACCAGGCTGTTACTGCTGGCCACACGCAAGCTGACGTACGAACCACAGCCCGGCTGGTAAGGTACTGACTTTAAGTGCCTGTCCAGTCCCTTCTTGAAGACAGCCAGAGGTCTATTGGTAATCCCTCTTATGTATGCTGGGAGGCAGTTGAACAGTCTTGGGCCCCGGACACTTATTGTGTTGCCTCTCAGTGTACTCGTGGCACCCCTGCTTTTCATCAAGGGAATGTTGCATCTTCTGCCGAGTCTTTTGCTTTCATAGGGAGTGATTTTCGTGTGCAGGTTTGGTACCAATCCCTCCAGGACCTTCCAAGTGTATATTATCATGTATCTCTCTCACCTGTGTTCAAGGGAATACAGATCAAGGACCTTCAACCATTCCCAATAGTTTAGGTGCCTTATCGTACTTATGTGTACCGTGAAAGTTCTTTGTACACTCTCCAGGTCTGACAGGGGGCCGTTAGTGTACAGCAGTATTCCAGCCTAGAGAGCACAAGCAATTTGAAGAGAATCATTATGGGCTTGGCATCCCTACTTTTGAAGGTTCTCATTATCCATCCTATTATTTTCCTAGCTGATGAGTAGATACATTGTTGTGGTCTTTGAAGGCGAGATCCTCTGACATTGTCACTCCCAGGTCCTTCACATTACTTTTCGCACTACTGTATGGTTAGAATTTGTCATATACCCTGACACATTTTTAATTTCTTCAAGTTTCCCATATCTGAGTAGTTGACATTTCTCCTTGCTGAACTTCACATTGTTTCGAGTGACTCATTCAAAGATTTGGTTGATGTACGCTTGGAGTCTCACGGTTGTCTTTGATGGAGGTCACTGCCATGGTAATCTGGGTGTCATCCACAAAGGAAGACACGGAGCTATGGCTTATATCTCTCTCTATGTCAGATATGAAGATGAGGAATAGAATGGGAGTGAGTACTGTGCCTTGTGGAACTGTCTATCTTATTTCCACTGTAGTCCTTTAATCTTCTTCCCCAGGATGCCACCCACAACAGGCTACCAACACCTTGGCACCTGCTTGCTGCTAGGTGAGCAGAAGTAGCAGGTATAGGGTGACAAACACTCAGGTACCTATTTACTGCTAGGTGAGCAGGAGCAGCAGGTGTAAGGTGACTAACACATAGGTACCTAATTACTGCTAGTGAGAAGAAGCAGCAGGTGCAAGGTGACTAAAATCCAGGTCCTTACTTACTGCTAGGTAAGCAGCAGCAGGTGTAAGATAACTAACACCCAAGTACCTACTTACTGCTAGGTGAGCAGCAGCAACAGGTGTAAGATGACTAACACTCAGGTACCTACTTAATACTAGGTGAGCAGCAGCAACAGGTGTAAGATGACTAACATCCAGGTACCTAGTTACTGCTAAGTGAACAGTGACAGCAGGTATAAGGTGACTAACACCCAAGTACCTACTTACTGCTAGGTGAACACTGATGGCAAGTGTAAGGTGACTAACACCCAGGTACCTACTTACTGCTACATGAAGTGACAGCAGGTGTAAGGTGACTAACACCCAGGTACCTACTTACTGCTAGGTGAACAATGATGGCAGGTGTAAGGTGACAAACACCCAGGTACCTACTTACTGCTAGGTGAGCAGCAACAGGTGTAGTTTCACCTGTTCCTGGACACTCAGTGATCAATGGAAATAAGTCATTTTGACTTGTTTTTGGGTCATTCTGGGTAATTAACACATAAGTTACTATGTATCATAATTTATGTAACTGTAATTATGTGTCACTGTACTTAAATAAAGGTACATACTGAGGACGCTGCCAAGACAGAGCATCACCTGCTACAGTTTTGCTGTCTAATTGATCAATTAATAAGTATTTTGTGCATTATTGATAATCTTATGGCACAAATATGTTCCTTAAACAACCAGAAGAAAATAATATAATAGTTACCTTGATCTATGATGAAGGAAACACTAAAATGGAAGAAAATCTCAACAAGTGACTGAAATATCGACTGTGTTGTTGTTGTTGTTGTTGTTAAGGGTTACCATTCTGGCGCCTTACTGAGATCTACCACCCAGGAGACACAGATAAATATATTGACCAAATCTGGGCGGGAATGATTAATATAAGAAAGTTTCCTTCGGATAGAGATACGGGAACATTAAATTGTCATTTTCGATTAGGTGGACCCCAGGTTTAAATGCCGGTATAGCCAGGATTTCTACTCCCTCACAAAACACCTGAACGCCACTAACACCCACCCTGATGTCTCCTATAATCTGATACCTGAAGTATACCTGGAGAAGGTTTCACGGCCCGGTATGTGACCAGACATCATGGTGGATCAAGGCCGGAACAACCAGGA
This sequence comes from Cherax quadricarinatus, assembly GCF_038502225.1. Lineage (NCBI taxonomy): Eukaryota > Metazoa > Arthropoda > Malacostraca > Decapoda > Parastacidae > Cherax > Cherax quadricarinatus. The sequence continues at coordinate 22,303,142 of NC_091365.1, read as the reverse complement.
TGTTACTGTTGGTTGCACAAAACCCGACGTACGAACCACAGCCCAGTTGGTCAGGTACTGACTTTTGGCACCTGTCCAGTGCCTTCTTGAAGACAGCCAGGGGTCTATTGGTTATCCCCTTATGTGTGCTGGGAGGCAGTTGAACAATCTTGGCTAGTGGAGCCCCTGATTTTCATTGGGGAAATGTTGCATCATCTGCCGAGTCTTTTGTTTTCATAGGGAGTGATTTTCTTAATTAAGTTTCATACTAATCCCTCTAGGATTTTCCATGTGTATATAATCATATATCTCTCCCGCCTGCATCTTGGAAGTACAGGTTGAGGAACTTCAAACATTCCTAGTAATAGAGGTGTTTTATTGCAGTTATGTCTGTTGTGAAGGTTCTCTGTACATTTTCTAGGTCAGCAATTTCACCTAGCTTGAAAGGTGTTGTTAGTGTGCAGCAATATTCCAACCTAGATAGAACAAGTGACTTGAAGGGTGTCATCATGGGCTTGGCATCTCTAGTTATGAAGGTTCTCATTATCCATCCTGACTTTTTTCTAGCAGATGTGATTGATACAATGTTGTGTTTTTTTAAGATGAGATCCTCTGACATTATCACTCCCAGGTCTTTGACATTAGTTTATCGTCTTATTGTGTGGATGGAATTGTTTTATTCTGTTATAGTTTTAATTTCGTCACGTTTTCCATATCGGAGTAATTGAAATTTATGATCATTGGGCTTCATATTGTTTTCTGAGGCCCATTTGAAGATTTGGTTGATGTCAGCCTGAAGTCTTGCAGTGTCTTCAATGGAGGACACTCTCATGCAAATTCGGATGTCATCTGAAAAGGAAGATATGGTGCCGTGGCTTACATCCCTGTCTGTGTCAGATATAAGGATGAGGAACAGGATGGAAGCGAGCATTGTGCCTTGTGGAACAGATCTTTTCAGCTTACCTGCCTCATACTGTACTGTTTACTACTACTCTTTATGTTCTATTTGTTAGGAAATTATAGATCCATCTACCAACTTTTCCTGTTATCACGCATTTTGTGAGCTATTACACCATAGTCACATTAGTCAAAGGCTTTCACAAAGTCTGAGTATACTGCATCTGCGTTTTGTTTGTCTTCTAGAGCGTCCAGGACCTCGCCATAGCAGTCCTGTAGTTCAAATTCAAATTCAAATTCAAAGTTTATTCTCTATAAGGATTACAATGCTGAGTTTACAGAAATTTGGTTATTGTGTGGTTTACATGTAGTAAAATTGTGATTACAGAGTGTACCACTAGAACGCTTAGCATGGCTAGGCATTTCGGGCAGACTTAGTTTTATTCTTAATTGTAAAATATTACAAATTATGAGGTAAGTTGGTATTATGGCTAAGTGACTAAATACTAGTTTGTGAGTTTAGCAATGTGAATGCTTTTGTTTTGGCACAGTACATAGTTTCAGTATTGGAGTATCACAGGATTCATTATTTTAAGATTGAGATTAATATTTCTGTTTATGGTCAAATGAGTGAGTGAGTGTAAGTGTGAACCACCAGGTGGTATTCGTGTAGTTAGTTGACGGGGTGTATCAGGGAGATAAGATGTTTTTTAATGGTAGTTTTGAAGGTGATGAATGTGTCTCAGGTAGGGTATTCCAGATTCTAGGGCCTTTGACATACATTGAATTTTTGTAAAGGTTTAGTCGGACACGGGGAATGTCAGTCCCGGCTGCCTTGCCCCCTTTCATTTTACCTACTGCCTCACGAACTTCCCCCACACTCGCAACTGGCTCTTCCTCACTCCTACAGGATGTTATTCCTCCTTGCCCTGTGCACGAAATCACAGCTTCCCAATCTTTATCAGAGATTATTTCTTGGGTAGCATTGAAAATTGGGTTGGGCAAATGTTTTGTTAGTGGGATGGATTGTAAAGGACCTGCCTAGTATGGGCCAACAGGCCTGCTGTAGTGATCCTCCTTTCTTATGTTCTTATGTTCTTATGTAGATGTTTGTGTCTGGTGTTATGCCTGTGGGTTCTGTCACAACTATCAAGAAAGCGTTTTAGGTCAAGGTTGATATTAGAGTTTAAGGCCCTGTAGATGTAGATTGCACAGTAGTTCTCAGTAGTAGTAACCAGTTACCAGTGTACCAGTAGATGACTCACTACCAACCGTCTCTGCCTGACTCACTGTCTGTATTCATATTGTGCTGACCACAGCAGTATTCAAAGACCCCCTCACATATGGGTACTGTGGGCGGCAGTCAGTTATACGAGAGTGAGCAAGAGAGGCAGGTTCGGCTGTGGCGCCCTTCCACATTATCCGTAATTATACGTACTTCCAGCCTACGTGAGTATTACTTTACCCTATCCACGTGTTCGAACTCCCACATGATAAATGGTGGCACTGGTGTGGAGCATGGATTTAAGTTTTTACGGGTAATTCAAGACGTTAGAAGACTGTTTGTGAGTAGCCGGCAGGGTCAAAGGTGAACCTCCAGCTAGCCGCTTACCCTCACTCACCACCTCCACCCTGTATTCCAGCCTGCAAGCCTGTTTACCTGGAGTTTACCTGGAGAGAGTTTCGGGGGTCAACGCCCCCACGGCTCGGTCTGTGACCAGGCCTCCTGGTGGATCAGCGCCTGATCAACCAGGCTGTTGCTGCTGGCTGCACGCAAACCAACGTACGAGCCACAGCCCGGCTGATCAGGAACTGACTTTAGGTGCTTGTCCAGTGCCAGCTTGAAGACTGCCAGGGGTCTGTTGGTAATCCCCCTTATGTGTGCTGGGAGGCAGTTGAACAGTCTCGGGCCCCTGACACTTATTGAATGGTCTCTTAACGTGCTAGTGACACCCCTGCTTTTCATTGGGGGGATGGTGCATCGTCTGCCAAGTCTTTTGCTTTCGTAGTGAGTGATTTTCATGTGCAAGTTCGGTACTAGTCCCTCTAGGATTTTCCAGGTGTATATAATCATGTATCTCTCCCTCCTGCGTTCCAGGGAATACAGGTTTAGAAACCTCAAGCGCTCCCAGTAATTGAGGTGTTTTATCTCCGTTATGCGCGCCGTGAAAGTTCTCTGTACATTTTCTAGGTCGGCAATTTCACCTGCCTTGAAAGGTGCTGTTAGAGTGCAGCAATATTCCAGCAGCTGTTTTTCAAGCTTCCTGGCTTAGTTCGTGTGCTAATTGCTTCAATCTCCGAGGGGTTGACCCGGATTTTGCAATTAAGCCAGTCAGTAAGCCAGACTGTGGAAGTGTACGCCAGTCAGCCTATCATCCAGCCTGTCTCCTGTCATCCACCTGCTCCTCCGTGCTGTGTGCATCGTTACACGTCTTCCAGTCAGCCATTCTCGTGGGTTAAGCCAGTCAGCCAACCCAGCTTCTAACCCAGCTGAGAGAGAGAAGTAAGCCACGCATCCTCTGAAGTATTGTTTCATATATCGCTTTGTGCTCCCAGTTGGATGCCAGTTGGATGCTAAACGTGGTCTTCATCATCCCTGTGGCATAGTGGCTTATCAAGCCACCTTCGTGGGTAGTGAGTGGAGTGTGCGCCAGTGAGCGCCAGCAAGAGTCACACCCACCACCACCACTCTACTCACACCACCACCACCATCACCCACCACCAGCCATCCACCTCATCTACCTGTGGTTGTTTGCACCCTTGTACCGGGTCCTAATACTGTTTTGGCTCACATAATTGGTCAAGAGATGTAGCTGAGCGCCAATGATAAAGCCAGTTATGCGAGTTCATCGAGAAAGCGCATTTCTTCACGACGACAGTGTGAGTGTCGGCGTCATCACCTCGCAGGACAACCTTCCTCGTCAACAGTCATCACCGTCGACTACTACAGACTTCAGTGATAATTTTCTGTTTAGAGACATTTTTCTTGCATTTAAAGACATTTGTGTGTGTGAGACATTTATAGTAAATTTCTTGTGTACTCTAAACCTTGTGTTTTCAGTGTAGACTCAGTGTTTCTTTGACTCATTATTTTTGCAATATTTTTCAGTGTTTTCGCTCATCTTATATTTTTTTTTATCTGTGTTTTTTTTTTATGCTACTCTCTCTGTAGTAAGTATTATTGTGTAGTGTACCAGTCAGTCACTCTGTGTGAAGTGATTCATTTTTTTTTTGTATTCTTTCAGCATTGTATTCTCCAGTAATTGTCATTGTATTTCATGCAGTGATATTCACCCCAGTATACCAAATTATCCATTAATTTCTATGTGTGTCTTTTTTCGTATTCCAGCAGTGTCTCATTCCTCTAATTTTTTCGCAGACTGTGTACCATTATTTTTGCCAGCAAATTTTTGTCGTATCAGTCACAGCAAGATTTTGTTGTAAGAATATACTAAAATAATGAATACGTGATTAAGTGTTGTGTGCCCTGCCACTGTAAGTGTTGTGTGCCCCGCCACTTGTAAGTGTTACACTTGCCTCGCCACTTGTAAGTGTTACACTTCCCGTTTTGTTCCTTTGTTTTATTTTTATTCATATTTTTATATTTCTTTGAACAAATTCACTCTTGATGTAATTTCAATTACTTTTAACGTAAAGTGTTTTCTTTACTCTGTTTGAGTAAATTGTTTTGTCTAATTTACAATTAAGAGTTAAAGTGTTCAATCAGTTTTTTCTTCATATTTTTATTTTATTATTTAACGTGAGTTTTCCCAGTGACACTTTATTATTGCAGTGATTATTTCTACACCTTATTTTATTGCACTGTTCCGCAGTGAATTATTTTGTTGCACTTGTTCTGCAGTGAATTATTTTCTTTTATTGATATTTTTATGCATTATTATTCTCAGTTCATTATTGCATACAATTTAGTAATTTTATTTTCTACTTTTTACATTGATTTAAAATTTTATTAGTTAATTCCTTTATTAGCAAGAGTAAAGACAGCTCATTTTGCATTTAATTCAGTCTCCAGTAATATTTTTACTTGTATTTCAATGTAATTTTTTTTTCTTCTTGGCCAATAGTCCTTCACATTGAGTTGTCCTTCCTCTTGCAGTGTATCTTAGACATTTTTTATTACTTATGCTGAATTGTTAAGCATTTTCTTCCACTTAAGCTTACTGTGTCATTTCTCTATTTTTTTTTTTTTTGCCTTATGTCCTTGAGTAAGTTCACTGAGATCATGTCCCAGTCACTTTTGAATGTTCACTTAGTGTATTATGCCAGTCAAAGTCAATATGAATCAGTCCACAGTACCAACATTCCCTTACTGACTGAAAGACAATACCTAGCCCTTGAGCAATGTGTTTGTTCTCACAGCTTGTATCTGAGATTTGTTAAAGTGCTGCGAAATGTGAAGTTCAGATTAAGTTCCTATAGATCCGTGAATTACTTATTAACGTAGCCGAGCGGTCAGGCACTAGTAATTCTGTCACTCCCATCTGTGTTCCACCTACACCTTCAGACTTGCAGGATAGTGTTCCATTGCCTCAAGTGTCCGGGGACACTCAGACTGCCTTGAGTGCACAGCCTATCCCTGCAATGACTGCTAGTTCGAGTAGTAGTTTCTCCACAGGGGATGCCTTGTCAGAAAACGATTACTTGAAACTAGTAATGCCATCTCTTGTTGATGTGACATGCTGTCTGCAGAAAGACGTCTCTGTTACAGCTAGTGATCTCACTAGAGTGTCTGTTGTTGTTTTGTGTTTCAGATGGTGATCCCATCCTAGTTGACAGTAATCAGTGCATTGTAAGAAGTTATTTCTCAAGTAACTTCCACGTTGTTAACGTTTGTAAGTGAAGTTTATAGCTGATACCTCGTGTCACTGTGTGCGACTCAGATTGAATATCAGCATTTTTCACCGTGTTCATTTCTTTCTCCTGTGCTTGCAGTTTGAGATAGTAGATTCGTTCTCCCTTGCTCATATTGCATGTTATAGCGTTAATTTTTTTTCAGCCGGGGGAGTCTTCCACTCCACAGAGTTTGTTCATTCCTCCAGTAAGAAAGAACCAATCCCTTGTGTTCTGGTGATTCGATTCCTGCTCCAGGAAGATCTTATTCTTACTATGAAGCCACCAGCACCCATTAGTGACTTTGTAATGAGCCAAGAATTAGTAATTCCACAGTCACTAGTGATTGTAGCTGTATCTTTTGTAGATACTCGTTCAGACTGTCCTCAGTCAAGGCATGTGTTAGCCATTGCAGAGGAATTCGATCCTCCCAGAGATGACACTCATTCTGCATATGTCAATCTTACCCTAGCAGAGTTGGGGTTAAATGTAAATAACCTGTATAGATGAATAATTACAGTATCAACTTATCAGTATTCAAGAATTTTTTTTGTGTGTTCATGTTCTCTCCTCATTCTGAGAGTTAACAGTCTAGATTTGAGTGCACCGAATCTGCCTTTCTGTTAAACACTCTTTCTTTGTATATATTCCTTCCTCAGAATCCGTAGATCACATGAATACAGATCGATCGATCAAATTTTTTTTTTATCACTTCTATTGTGTAATCCCAACGTTGAGTTTCATTCGATGAGTTGTGCTATATTATACCTTGTATTGCATTACAGTTTCAGTTACGTAAGCTTCCATTCCAATGTTCTACTCATGTATGTTATAATGTTCAATTGTTGTGTACTTTGACATTGTATAGAATCAGCCCAAGCCATACACCTGCCATCTCTAGTTTGTATTAGTTGTATGTTGGGACGACATACGTTAGCGTCGCCGAGCTCTCGGTAGTAGTAACCAGTTACCAGTGTACCAGTAGATGACTCACTACCAACCGTCTCTGCCTGAGTCACTGTCTGTATTCATATTGTGCTGACCACAGCAGTATTCAAAGACCCCTCACATATGGGTATTGCGGGCAGCAGTCAGTTATAAGAACATAAGAACATAAGAACGAAGGAACACTGCAGAAGGCCTACTGGCCCATGCGAGGCAGGTCCAAGTCTCCTACCGGCTTAAGCCAATGCACCCAACCTAGTCAGGTCAGGTCACATTGACTTAAGGGAGGAACACGGCAACCGACCTGGTAGCACAAGCTATCAGGTCTAACTCACACCCACCCACATCTACTCATGTATTTATCCAACCTATTTTTAAAGCTACACAACGTTCTGGCCTCTATAACGGTACTTGGGAGTTTGTTCCACTCATCCACAACTCTATTACCAAACCAGTACTTTCCTATATCCTTCCTGAATCTGAATTTTTCCAACTTAAAACCATTGCTGCGAGTCCTGTCTAGGCTAGATATTTTCAGCACACTATTTACATCCCCTTTATTTATTCCTGTCTTCCATTTATACACCTCAATCATATCCCCCCTAATTCTACGTCTTTCTAGAGAGTGCAGTTTCAGGGCCCTCAGTCTATCCTCATAGGGAAGGTTTCTGATACATGGGATCAACTTTGTCATCCTCCTTTGTACATTTTCCAGAGAATTTATATCCATTCTGTAATACGGTGACCAAAACTGTGCAGCATAATCTAAATGAGGCCTAACCAAGGATGTATAGAGTTGAAGAACAACCTGAGGACTCCTATTATTTATGCTTCTTGATATGAAGCCAAGGATTCTATTAGCTTTATTGCGAACACTTATGCACTGTTGTCTTGGTTTCAGATTACTGCTAACCAGAACTCCTAAATCTTTTTCGCAATCCGTAATATTAAGATCTACATTATTTAGTTTATATGTGGCATGGTTATTGCCCTGTCCAACATTTAGAACTTTGCATTTGTCTATATTAAACTGCATCTGCCACTTCTCCGACCACTGCATCAGTCTATTCAAATCTTCCTGGAGTGCTCGAATGTCCTCGTCAGAATGAATTCGACGGCCTATTTTGGTGTCATCGGCAAACTTGCCGATGTCGCTCTTTATGCCCTCATCTATGTCGTTTATGTAGATTGTGAACAGCAGGGGGCCCAACACTGACCCCTGTGGAACACCGCTCGTGACGCTTCCCCACTCTGATTTCTCCCCATTTATGCAAACTCTCTGCTGCCTATTTGTCAACCATGCCTCTATCCAGGAAAAAATTTCTCCTCCTATTCCATGTGCTTTAATTTTCCTCAATAGTCTCTGATGTGGGACCCTGTCAAAAGCCTTACTGAAGTCCATATACACAATATCATATTCATTACCATGATCTACCTCCTCAAATACCTTAGTGAAAAAAGTTAATAAATTCGTAAGGCAGGAACGCCCCTTTGTAAAACCATGCTGAGATTCGTTGATTAATTTATGCTTTTCAAGGTGGCTACGAACAGCCTCGGCAATTATTGATTCCATAAATTTTCCCACTATGGAGGTTAGGCTTATTGGTCTATAGTTCGAAGCTAAGGACCTGTCACCTGTTTTGAAAATAGGTATCACATTTGCCATTTTCCACTTATCTGGCACCATGCCAGTTTGTAGTGATATGTTGAAAAGATTAGCCAAAGGTGTGCTAAGCTCCTCTTTACATTCCTTTAGAACCCTTGCATACAGTTCATCAGGGCCTGGGGATTTGTTAGGTTTTAATTTATCTATTTGCCTAAGGACCATGTCACTTGTGACCCTAATAGTGCACAGTTTATTATCGTCCTGTTCTACATAATTTATCATTACTGGAATATCGCTGGTATCCTCCTGTGTAAAAACTGAGAGGAAGTATGTGTTAAAAATTCTACACATTTCCTTATCACTGTCAGTGAGCTGACCCGAGGAACTTTTAGTGGGCCTATCTTGTCCCTGATCTTACTTCTGTATACCTGAAAGAATCCTTTTGGGTTAGTCTTCGATTCTCTTGCAACTTTAACCTCATAATCTCTTTTTGCTTTTCTAATTCCCTTTTTTATTTCTCTCTTTAACTGAATATATCGATTTCTCAATTGCCCCTCTCCTCTTTTGATTTGCCTATATATGCCTCTCTTTTGACCAATCAGATATTTTAATCTATTGTTCATCCATTTAGGATCATTTTTGTTTGATCTGATTTCCCTATTTGGAACATAATTTGACTGAGCAGCTAGAACTATGCCCTGGAAAGCATCATATCGGCAACCATCACCACCTACCTGACCCTTAGTCAGGTCATTCCAGTTCAGCCCACCTAAGTAATTTTTCAGTCCTATGAAATCAGCCAAGCGAAAGTCAGGGACGGAGACTTGATTGCCATTATTAGGGGAATTCCATGATATATTAAAACTGAGTGATTTGTGATCACTTTCCCCAAGCTCATCATTAACCTCAAGATTATTAATTAGTGTTTCCCTACTGGCAAGAACCAAATCAAGGAGGTTATTTCCCCTAGTTGGCTCTGTCACAAACTGTTTTAAAAAACAATCCTGGATCGTATCAAGAAAGTCACCTGACTCTAAATTTCCTGTCAAATTGCTCCAGTCAATCTGTCTATAGTTGAAATCTCCCATTAGCACAACATTTTCGTATGTAGATGCCTTACGAATTTCGTCCCATAGAAGTTTACTGCACTCCCTATCAAGATTTGGGGCCCTGTAAATCACACCCAAAATTAGTTTTTCTCGGCCCTCGAGAAGCTGTAACCAAACAGATTCAGTGGCTGACGCTTCTAATTTAATATCTTGTCTAACACAACAATTTAAATTGTCTCTGACATACATCGCTACTCCACCACCTTTCCTGTTGACCCTGTCAGTGTGGAATAATTTATAGCCTTGTATGTGACATTCAGAGGGCATCTCTCTATCTTTCAGATTGAGCCAGGTCTCTGTTATAGCAATAATATCTATGTTTCCTGCACTTGCAATTAATCTTAGCTCATCTATCTTATTTCTTACACTCCTGCTATTAGTATAGTAAACCTTAAGGGAGCTAGTCCCTTGCTGCCCTCTGCTGTCCCCCTTTGTTTGCTGACCTGATCTATTGTCTTTATTTATAACTCCATGCTGAATGCCTTTTATACATTTACTGTTTCCAACCCAAGTGTTGCAACCTGCTTGTTTCCCACACACACCCATACCTCTATCTTCCATCAGTTTAAAATCATAGGCATTTCACCAATGGCCTTCTCAATCGAGTCTGCAAGTGCTACCACCCCAGCCCCAGAGAGATGTACCCCATCCCTTGCATACATATCATGTTTGCCATAAAAGTTGTTCCAGTTGTCAATGAATGGGATTGCAAGTTCCTTGCAGTATCTGTCTAGCCAGCAATTTACACCAATTGCCCTAGACAACCATTCATTTCCTACTCCCATTCTAGGCAAGATGCTACATATGATTGGGATCCCTCCCTTAGACTTAATGAAATCTATAGCTGACCTGTACTTATCTAGCAGCTCTTCTCTCCTACCCTTCCCAATATCATTTCCACCAGCACTGAGACAGATAATGGGCTTGTTCCCATTACCTGACATGATATTATCCAGCCTGTTGACAATGTCCCCAACACCAGCTCCAGGGAAGCACACTCTATCTCTCATCTTCTTATTCCTATTACAAAAAGCACGGTCAATATATCTTACCTGAGAGTCACCAACCACAAGAATGCGCTTACCTCCATTAACAGGGGCAGTAGTACCCTTACCTTCACTGGCCACTGAAGTACATTCATCCTGAAGAACAGAGAAGCGATTTCCTACCTTCAGATCTTCACTCTTAACTTTCCTTACTCTGATGCGCCTTCCATTACTGTGAACCACTCGCCACTTGTAGCAGGTGCTGGACTGCACCTCACTGCTGGTAGCCGTTGCTACCTCCCCAACTACAGCCTCCTCACAGTGAGAGACAGACTGCACCTCACTGCTAGAAGCCTCATTCCCCACAACTCCAGCCACCTCACACTCTCTCCCAGACCCATTGAGGTGGACCTTCAGCCTCCTAATCTCCTCCTGGAGAAGCAAGACCTCCTCCTTCAACTCTCCAACCTCAATTTTTAAAACACTGCAGAAGCAAGCCATGCTTTGTAACCGTCCACACTAATCCCCAAAGCAGCTCAGGGTCTGTGACCTCACGTGACGACTGACCACTGAGAGTGAGCAAGAGAGGCAGGTTCGGCTGTGGCGCCCTTCCACATTATCCATAATTATACGTACTTCCAGCCTACATGAGTATTACTTTACCCTATCCACGTGTTCGAACTCCCACATGATATAGTAAGTGTGGATGTACTGAACTGGGAGTAAGTTTAGGTCTATGAAGAGTGGGGGGGGGTGTGTTGCCAGGGATGGGATTTAGTGATTATTCTTACTGCAGCTTTTTGTTGGGTTATTATTGGCTTTAGGTGTGTTGCTGCAGTTGATCCCCAAGCACAAATAGCATAGGTGAGGTATGGATAAATAAGTGAGTGGTATAGTGTGAGAAGGGCATTTTGCAGCACGTAGTATCGTATCTTGGAGAGGATCCCAGCCGTTTTGGATACTTTTTTGGTTATATGCTGGATATGGGTGCTGAAATTCAGGTTGTTGTCAAGGTACAAGCCTAGGAATTTGTCCCCACTATTTCTGGTAATTAGAGTGTTGTCAATCTTAATGTTAATTTGTGCATCTCCTGCTCTGCTACCAAACATAATATAGTAGGTTTTGTCAGTGTTAAGTGTAAGTTTATTGGCTGTCATCCAAGTCGATATTTTAATCAGCTCCTCATTCACAATGGTGTTGAGGGTGCAAGAAACTCGCCTGCTTGCACGTATAAAGGACTAACTTACTTGGTGTTGCAGCAAATATCCCGATCTTCAACCTTCCTAAGCTTAGCCCCTTTGGACTTCCCCTCAGAAACCACGTGCAACCGGGAGCTTTAATTCCTGCAATATTCAATCGTTATTAGTGACCTGCCTGCACCTCAGAAATTCCTATATCCAAGGGGGTGTGTATCCCCTAGTACAACTATGCAGACATGGGCACTTGCTTCTAGGTAGACAAGAGACACTGGTATGTACTGGGCATGCACTGCCAGCTGCATACAGGCCTACAGTTCAACTCACTCACATTTTTTCCCGAGACACTGGCCAGAAATCCTAAGAGAAAGTGGAGGTTTTGTCTTACTGTATGGGCCTGATGGAGGAGGTCAAATGCGGTACATCGAGGTGCCTCTACCAGATTTCCCCAGGTCTCAAATGTGAAGACACGTGGAGGGCGCCGTCTGCTGATCACGGCACATGTTGTCCAGTTGGTGTCTGTCTACAGAAGGCCGCTATTGTGTCTTTGAGACCCGCGCCTCATAGTTCAAACTTGGGCTGCCAGTTCTCCTTAGCTAACTTAACCTAGTGTTTGCCTACATTATCGGCCTATTACTACCTATGTTAAGGTCTTAGGTCTACATTATTATTATCTACAGTTGCCTCAATAATCTTAATATTAGTGTACTAACAGTAAACTACCTACTTTTTCCCTGAAGGGTAAATCTATAAATTAATACGTGCCTACCATCCACGCCAACTCGGGAGAGAACGCTTTTGTTTGGGTGGGTTTAAGGGCCACCCAGCTCAGCTGTTCCATTACGGCCTTGCTGGGACCCCTTCGTACGCCGTGTCTGTCCTGTGGAACTTTAGGGATCAAATAAATTTCCACATCCTCCCGCCGGCAAAGGTAGGCGCTAAGTCTAGATCAAGTCTGCCTCCCGCAGGCCCTCCCAGTGGGCCCTGGACTTGAGCGCCATTCGACGGGTCGTCCGGCCGCTCAGCTCGGTCAGCCTCTTGTCTAACTTCTCATGTCCTGGTCCCACCGTGTGGACCTCGAGAGGTAAAAGCCTGTTGATTGGTCTTATAGTCTCGTCACCATTCATTCTCACCTTCACCATTCTCAACTGCCCAGCCTTGTCTGGGTGGGTCGACACTACCAGGCCAAGAGGCCAGTATGCCCTGGGCACCTCGGATTCCACTAGCACCAGGTCCCCTTCACTTAGCATCATCTTATTTGCCTCGGGGTCTGCTCCATAGAAATGTTCCCGCAGGGCTGTCATGTAATCCCTGTGCCACACCTGGTTCCATTTGTCCAGGATGTTCACCAGTCTGTTGTGACTCCTGTGCAGTTCTTCATTGATGGGGGGACCATCTGGCCTATAATAATCCAGCTCCTTGGAAGACTGACTCAAAATTGCAGGGAAGGGCTCAATCCTCCTTCCAAACAGCATGTGATAGGGGGTGAGAGCTTCCTGCTCATCAATCCCATTTCGCACGTAGGTCAGAGGCCTGTTATTGACTCTTGCCTCTATTTCAACTAACACTGTCCTCAGTTCATCAAAGCTCACTCTCCTGCCATGCAAGACCTTCTGAATGCAAGTTTTGACTGTGCCCACCATGCATTCATAGAATCTCCCTTGCCAAGGTGCTCTGGGAGCTATGAACCTCCACTCGCACTCTATTCTCTTCAGGTATTCTCGTACTTCTCCGTTGTCCCTAAGATTCCTGGAAACTTTATCGGCCACTCTGAAGCTCGTGCCATTGTCCGAGATAATCAATCGCGGGCACGAGAATCTGGCTGTAAACCTCCTGAAGAACTTCACGAAAGTCTCTGTCGACATATCTTCCACCAACTCTAAATGCACAGCTCGAGTAGTGGCACAAGTAAACAGGCAGACATATACTTTCTGAGGGCCCACCCTATCGTCTCCTGGGTTCTTCAATGTGATAGCCCCAGTATAGTCTATTCCCAGTCTCAAAGGGCCTGTCGCTATGTACCCGCTCCTGAGGCAGCGGTGGTGGACCTGGATACGGTAGGGTCCTACCATTGTACCGCCGGCAGACCGTGCAACTCTTTAGCACCTTTTTGACGGCAGCTTGACCCTTCAGTACCCAGTAATTCTGATGTAGGCAGGTGAGGGTATCTCCAAACCCCCCATGTAAGGTCCTCTGATGGGCATCTTGTATCAATAGCTCTGACGCCCATCCCTCCTTTCCCAGTAACACGGGAAGTTTGGCCCCATAGCTGAGCTCAGAGTTTTGTATTCTTCCCCTGCATCTTATTAGCCCAGCATGATCTAGGAACAATCCCAATGAGTGGACCAATTTACTGTTCCCTGAGTCATCGTTGGACACACGTCCTGACGCCATAACCTGCTGCCCTGTCGCCAGTACTTCCAGCACTCCTGGAAACCTCTCCCTTTGGTACTGCCTTATCCAATATTCTCTGGGACCCACGAGAGACAACTGTCGACCCTTGCTTACCTTGTCATGCAGCTTCCTCACAAATCGAAATACCATTTCCGTGACTCCTATAAGTTTCCTCCAAGAGGAGTAGCATCTGGGGTCAAATAATTCAGTGTCGGGTTCCCCCACAAAGTGTACTATGCTGCTGGTTGTCTCCCCGAATTTCTGCTCCAGCCAGTAATCCTTTGCCGGCAACCAGTCTGGGCCTTTGAACCAAATCTCGCTTTAACTCAGCTTTTTGTGTGTCACCCCTCGGCTTATCAGGTCGGCTGGGTTTTGATCTGTAGGCACAGAATTGTTGACGTTGACTGTAGTTCCCGTATCTCCTTTACCCGATTCCTGACATAGAGGAGCTTAGACCTGTCGTTCTGGACCCACTGTAAGGCCACCTCCGAGTCTGTCCATACATAGGTGTGTGTCACCCTCAGGTTACTCAACACCTCCCCTACATACTTCCCCAGTCTTGCTCCCAGCAACATCGCCATGAGCTCTAGCTTTGGGATCGAGCAATCCTTCAGGGGTGTCTCCCGCGCACGACTGGTGGCCAGACTGACCTGGTCCCCAGCCACCAAATGCGCTACTGCCCCATAGGCCCTGGAGGCATCACAGAAGACATGCAAGTCATAGTCCCGCCCGGTGCACCCGATGATGGACCTGGGGAATGTGAACTCATGCAATTCTGCTAGATCTCTGCTAACCAGATCCCACTCCTAGCAGACTGTTTCTGGCAGTGGGTCGTCCCAACCTAGGTTCAGCTCCCAGGTCTGTTGCACTAGCATCCTCCTTCGAATGGTGATGGGTGTCAACAAACCCAAAGGATCGAAGGCAGTCTGCACTTTGCTCAGCAAGGACCTCCTGGTCAGCTTCCCTTCCCCACCAGGTTTCCTCATTAGCCTAAGTCTGTCTTCCTTGATTTCCCACTCCAGTCCCAACACCGATGTTACCTCAGGTACTGAGTAGCCAGCATAGTCACGTTCCACCATGCCTCACAACATTGGATTGTTTGTCACCCATTCTCTCAATGGCATGTTAGCCGAGAGCATCTCCTGATTAGACTCTCGGTAAATGTCCATCAACAGCCTTTCATCTGAGGTGGTACCTTGCATGTTGTCTACATAAAATAGGGTCTTCAGTAATTCTTTAAGTGGGCTGTTACAGTTCACAAGGTGGTAGTCTATGGTAGCCTGTAATAGGAATGGCGAACTAGTGGCACCAAACAAAACTGCCCTGAATCTGTAGGTATAATACCATTGCTTGGGCACCTCCCTGTTAGCCAACCACAAGAACCTTGTGTAGTCCCTGTCTTGTGGCTGCAACCCAATATGTAGGAAGGCCTTGCTAATATCTGCTGCATAGGCATACTGTTCTGTCCTGAATCTCAACAATACATCTGCTAATTTCTGCGTCAGGGAGGGCCCTGTGAGCAGACAGTCATTCAAGGATGGCTCTCGCAGACTTGCCTGTGAGCTGCAGTTGAAGACTGCTCTGATCGGAGTGGTTACTGACTCCTTGGTGACTGCCATGTGTGGAAGATAATGGGTGTTTTCCCCAGGGCTGGCATTGGGAACTTTCTCATTGAACCAGAGGGCCAACTGTTCCTTAATAATATCATCGTATTTCCCCACCAGACCCTTCTTGGTCAGGCTGTTCACCAATGAATTCAACTGACCCCGTGCCTTCTTGAAATTAGTGGGCAGCGTTGGGTGTACTGGTTTCCATGGGAGTCGCACCCAGTACTGTCCATCCCTGAACTGCACATGGTTCAAGTAATCTTGATACATCTCTTCGTGTTTGGGGGGCGGCTGGTCACCCTTAATCCCTACTACATCCAGGTCCCATAGTTTATGGACCGGCTCACTGTCGGATATGTCAACTTGCGCCTCTGACAGACCTTCGTGCACACCAATCCGCATCACCAGTACAGCCTCAGCCACTGTAATACCGGAGCCCTCCTTTCCCGGGGTTGCAAGGAAGTGAGCTGGTACCCTGCCTCCTACGATGTACCCCACTGGAGTCCTGTACAGGCCAACACCCTCCTTGATAACCTTTCTCGTAGACACGAACTCGTCTATGTAATCTCCTCCTACCAAGATTCCTACATTACTAACGTTGTCTGTAGCAATGTCTGGTTCCGCTAGCTTCACACCCAACTCCCTCAAATGTTTGACTGCTGTGGCCAGTCTCTTAGTGGTAATGATATTGGGCAGCCTCTTCACTATCAAGGCTGAAATTTCCCGTCTATGCCCGGCTAACCTGACCATCACATTGACTACTGAATAAGACCTGCGTAGAACTTCCCCCACCAAACCCTTCCACCTTCATGTCAACATTACCACCTGTCTTCAGCTTCAGCCTAGTCGCTAGACTCTCTGTTATAAAGGATCTCTGTGCCCCACTGTCGAAGAACAAACGGGTCATTTCAGACTTTTTCCCATTGGTAACCACCGCCATTATGGTGGGCAAGGCCACCGAACCCTGAAACTGCTCACCGGAACAAATTCCTGGTGCCGCACTCACCACACTCATCACTACCTCAGACTTGTTCTTGCTCTCCTCAGCTTGTGCTGAACTGGTGTCATTAGGACACAGTGCACTGTGGTGCTTACCCTTCCGGCAGCCCCGACACTTCCTGAGTTGGGCATTACAGTCCCTGGCAAAATGTTCTCCACAACATTTGAAGCAAAGTCTCAATTCCCTTAGTCTTTGAACCCTTTTGTTATAGGTGGTGAAGCTCAGACACCCTGAACTAGCGTGCTCTTCTTCACAAAACACGCACCGTCTCATACTGGCCGCTTGAGTGGCTTCTCCCTTGGCTCTGGGGGTGGAGGACTTGTCCTGGGCATAATATGAGCCAACCCTAGTAGGAGGTGGTTTAGCTTTATCTCTCGAGTATCTGGAGGGGTTGATCGATTCCACCTTGGTCGGCAATTTTTCCCATGACCTATGCTTAGGTGAGACACGAGATCTCCCAACCCCTCAACGATCTGTTGTATCGTGAACCGGTTCGTCTGATATTTTAAGTGCAACTCGTGCACTGTAGTGCCAGCCAGTTTCCTCTGAATCACCTGACTGATGAACCATTCCGACTTACCTCAATCATGTAAATCTTTAAGACTATTTGTCAAACTCATAATTTCGATTCGGAACTTCTCTAGGCTCTGACGGTCATGGCGACAAGCCTCTAGATCCAACAACCGATAAAGTATAGCTACCTTTATCTCCTCAGTGTTGCCAAACGTGTCCTTTAATTGGTCTTTGGCATGTTGGTAATTGGTGTCGGTGGTTTGGTGATGCCGGACCAAGTCCTAGGCTTTACCCTTGAGCTGTGAACGTAAATATTGTAATTTGACGGCATCTGACAAATCGTCTCTGTCATCTATCTGGGCTTTAAACTGATCACAGAAAGCAACGTACTCTGTTAAGGTTCCGTCATACGTTGGTAAATTCAACTGGGGCAATCTGGGCAACACATTAACAGGTGTGCTGTTGTTCGTGTTCCTTGAAACATTTGCTGCCCCTGCTGTTCCGGCCTTCAAAGTCTTTATTAACTGCCTGCAGAGTCTCATCTCTGCTTTGCACTCTGCCCTTCATTCGTCATAGTCCGTCCGTGCTACTTCGACTGTATATTCAGGCTCACCTGTAGTATAGGCCTCTGTCTCATAAAGGATAAATGATCTCTCAAAGGCCTCCAGCCTTTGCTCCAAAGGTTTCAGGCAACTCTCTAGTTCCTCCCAGTCTACGTCCTGATCTTGCCTGACCATACGACACTCATCACATGCTTTGCTCAGGCGCCCCTTATAGGCTCCCATAGACCGCTTTAATTGACTTAGAGCTGGGACAGCTGGTACTACATCTTCACCTACCATAGTTGCGGTTTAGTTAAGATCACGGTACTAATTTGTACTTCAATTAGCCCACCCCACAGCATGAACGGTATTAGGCAAGAATGAACGAGTCTCAAGGCTTCTCAACAAGCTTGACAACTCCCTTTATTATATTGACTCTACTCTGAATAAAAAATGTACACTGTTAGCTCTCAAATCCCAGTCGAAATGTGTATCAATGTGAAAGCTTAACCTAGCAATTTCCTGTACAATGTCAGTAAATAATTACAGGACTTTTAACCTAGTCTCAGGTACAATTCACAAATCCCACATTAAAATGAATCAAAGACAATGAAAATCACACAATAAAAATGCAGTATACAAATTAAAAAATCACTTTATTCGCACGAGTAAATTCAACAATTCAACTTGTGAAACAGTAAATGAATAATGTATGTAAACAGCTTGGCCTAACTGCCCAGTTTACTCAGTCTAGCGTGGATGGTTGGATAAGGTAAATCCTAACCTAACTAGTGTGCTATAACTTAAACCTGGCTTTTATAACTCCCTGTAAATAATAACTATGTTAAATCTGTCCTAGCTACTGCACAAGCCTAGCCTAACTGTGGCTACCTTGCAAATCCACTGTAAGTAATTAACACACAAGTCTCCTACTCTGGATTACTTGTAATCACTGTAAATAATTAAATTCACAAGCTTCTCTAGCCTACCTGGCCTGCCTGTAAATTACTGCAAATAACAACTTCTGTGTACAGTCAGCTTGGCCTAGCCTCTGTGTAACTATGGGCCTAGGTGTGCTAACTTAACCTAACTCTGTTAAACTGGCTCCTAACTGTGGCCTAGCTATGTTAATTTTAGCCTAGCTATTCCACATCTGGTTCGAAGGACCACTTGTGAAAATTTGTGTGGACTGCCTCCAAGTGAGTCGCCTACCCCGGCAAGCTCTGTTGACACCGAGCTCTGAGGTGGGTACCTCAGCCTCACAAGTGGCTTATAGGACAGATTTTCATAAATGGTTGATGTTGCAAGAAACTCGCCTGCATGCACGTATAAAGGACTAACTTACTTGGTGTTGCAGCAAATATCCTGATCTTCAACCTTCCTAAGCTTAGCCCCTTTGGACTTCCCCTCAGAAACCACGTGCAACCGGGAGCTTTAATTCCTGCAATATTCAATCGTTATTAGTGACCTGCCTGCTCCTCAGAAATTCCTATATCCAAGGGGGTGTGTATCCCCTAGTACAACTATGCAGACACGGACACTAGCTTCTAGGTAGACAAGAGACACTGGTATGTACTGGGCATGCACTGCCAGCTGCATACAGGCCTACAATTCAACTCATAATTTTTCCCGAGACACTGGCCAGAAATCCTAAGAGAAAGTAGAGGTTTTGTCTTACTGTATGGGCCTAACGGAGGAGGTCATCTACGGTACATCGAGGTGCCTCTACCAGATTTCCCCAGGTCTCAAATGTGAAGACACATGGGGGGCACCGTCTGCTGATCACGGCACGTGTTGTCCAGTTGGTGTCTGTCTAGAGAAGGCCGCTATTGTGTCTTTGAGACCCGTGCCTCGTAGTTCAAACTAGGGCTGCCAGTTCTCCCTAGCTAACTTAACCTAGTGTTTGCCTACATTATCGGCCTATTACTACCTATGTTAAGGTCTTAGGTCTACATTATTATTATCTACAGTTGCCTTAATAATCCTAATATTAGTGTACTAACAGTAAACTACCAACTTCTTCCCTGAAGAGTAAATCTATAAATTAATACGTGCCTACCATCCACGCCAACTCGGGAGAGAATGCTTTTGTTTGGGTGGGTTTAAGGGCCACCCAGCTCAGCCATTCCATTACGGCCTTGCTGGGACCCATTTGTACGCCGTGTCTGTCCTGTGGAACTTTAGGGATCAAATAAATTTCCACATCGGCAGCGGTTTAGCGTTTATCGATAAACGTTGCACATGTGTTTTACGACTGGTCGGCTTTGATTATCAAAACCACACTACCAAATATTACTTTCTTGGTTTGTCTCACTAATCATTAAACTGTCCTTGATGACGTGTCATTTCACTGGGAAGTGTAAACCTTGAGAATAAACCATTACCAGAACAAGTGAACAATCTTGTGGTAACATTGAAACTACTGGAAAAAACAGGATTTAATTTGAATGCAAAGAATTGTATAACAGCAGCCACTAGCTTTAGATTCTTAGGTTTTCAGGTGAGCCCTGAAGGGATTCCCCCTGACACTGATAAGTGTATGGCAATATCTGAAATGCCGAGACCTAGAACAGCATGGGAAGTCAGGAGATTCCAAAGTGCAGCAGGATACTGTAGAGGACATACTGGAGGTTTTGAAGAGTTAGCAGCACCACTGACAGGTCTAAGAAAGCCAAGTTTATATGGAAAAAAGAGCATGAGTTGGCTCATGGAAAATTAAAGGCTGAACTTATAAGTAAGCGGGTTAGTGGTCTCTGATTTTTCCAGAGAGTTTGAGTTTAAAAAAAACCATACCACGGACGGGAATAGAACCCGCGATCAGAGAGTCTCAAAACTCCAGACCGTCGCGTTAGCCACTGGACCAGCTAACCACAATAAGATTCGTCCAACTAGGTATATTTCTACACAATGGGATAAATATTTACCGTATGTTCAATTTGCTTTAAACACCGCTGTTCATAAATCAGTCAAGAAGTCCCAACATGTGATTCTCAGTAAGATAATGGTGTATTCCCTCTCTATATTTTATTAAGTAAACTATAGCCTTTGTTCCCATTTTTACTTGTACCTTCTTACGCTGTTCCCTAATTTGTTAAGCACTTGGGTAATACAAGAGACGTGTTCACTTGCTGTGACACAACAGAGTGGGTACAGGTCTCACACCCATAGCTGGAGCATTTGGTCATCTGACAAGGCCTTCCGCTGGTTTACCAGTCCAACCCTGATTGACTATTAATGATCCTTTAACATATTTCATGGCAGATAATATTTACAGTGGTGCCACTGTCAAAACCATTTGTTTGGATAATTCAACAAAAAATCCAGGAAAGAATTACAAGAATTTTGAGTAAAGAGTTTCAATTTCTGTTTGCCTTACAAAGCAGATATTTCAGCGCCATCTATGTTGAGAATTGTTTCCAAAACTGGAGTTGCTTGAGGCGTTGGATCCAGCTAATGTTAATAATGGTAGGCCACTAGTTTTGAAATATTCTAATCTAGTCGATGAATAAATAAAAATAAATAAAATATGAAGGGAGGTAACAATGCAAGATCAAGCACCGAATGATGAAAAAAATGCCTGAAAAATTTTGGTCTCATTGCTCAGTCTTCAGGAGCTGTTGAACGAGTTTTCTTCTTACTCAACAACATCAAAGTTTAAAAATAGCATATTTCTGAGAGTGTCCAAATGTGTTAATAAGATCTAAATCTTAACATCAAGATATAAACTACACGACGTGGAATCCAACATAAGAACTTGGTGATAGATTGTTACCATGTTTAGGAGTGAAGATGGTTTATTACCTTTGTATCTTGTCATGATTGTAACCATGTATAGGAGTGTAGATGGTTCATTACCTTTGTATATTGTCATGATTGTAACCATGTATAGGAGTGTAGATAGTTCATTACCTTTGTATCTTGTCATGATTGTAACCATGTATAGGAGTGTAGATAGTTCATTACCTTTGTATCTTGTCATGATTGTAACCATGTATAGGAGTGTAGATAGTTCATTACCTTTGTATCTTGTCATGATTGTAACCATGTATAGGAGTGTAGATGGTTCATTACCTTTGTATCTTGTCATGATTTTTTTTTATTTAAAACAACACAATACATTAAATAGATAAAAGAACACAGTATCAGTTCTTACACAAAATTATAAATCTCATTGTCTAAATGCACACAGACGATTAACGTTGTGTTGTCACAACTGTCCCTCATCCCCTAAACATTATATCCCGTGTAACTATGTTAAGTAAGATTACACAAGATAACATAACAATATTCATCATTATTATTATTATAACCAAAGAAGACCCAAACCTACAATCTGCATTATTTTTTCCACTTTGTTATTTATATATTATTAATCCTTCATACAGAATCCTTACAAATGCCATAACTGATTCTGTAACACTGTTAATTTTATATTTCCATACACTTGTCACGATTACCGTTAATTTTGATAGATCTGATCCTGACAGAAAAATTTTTACTAATCTTCCCCCTTCACCCCGAAGCAAAGAAACTATCACCAACAGATTGGGATATATACAAACTTTTACTAGAGTTCATCAAATGTTACATTGCTATTTTGACAATGGAGTATATCACCACCCCAAAAAGAATGTACATTATTATATTTTCCTAAAAAAAAACAGAAATTTACTATACGTGTGAGTTGTTTAATAACCACTAACTTGTTTATCTGATATATTATGAACTCAGCCATAAAGATAAATTAACCCTAGTCACCAGTTTACTGTACATTGTATCATGTTTTCCTCATAATAACTCCAAACACAGGGAGCCTTCTTATCGTTGAGAAAATTGCATTCATACACCACACACTACATTTACACACATGCACCTCCATACCCAGAGCCATTCACACTTGAACACCCAGGTGTTCTTGTGCCATCCCTGCACCAACTAAACGTTGAACCATTACATTCACACTTGAACACCCAGGTGTTCTTGTGCCATCCCTGCACCAACTAAACGTTGCACCATTACATTCACACTTGAACACCCAGGTGTTCTTGTGCCATCCCTGCACCAACTAAACGTTGAACCATTACATTCACACTTGAACACCCAGGTGTTCTTGTGCCATCCCTGCACCAACTAAACGTTGAACCATTACATTCACACTTGAACACCCAGGTGTTCTTGTGCCATCCCTGCACCAACTAAACGTTGCACCATTACATTCACACTTGAACACCCAGGTGTTCTTGTGCCATCCCTGCACCAACTAAACGTTGCACCATTACACAAAAGTTAAAAAACAAGCTAAGAGAATACATATTTAAATATTATCTATAAAACTGTGTACACAGAAACAACACAACACTTGTTATTCGTAATTGTTTGTGGCATATATATAAACTTTTTCTAGGTAGTAGGTTGGTAGACAGCAGCCGCCCAGGGAGGTACTACCGTCCTGCCAAGTGAGTGTAAAACGAAAACCTGTAATTGTTTTACATGATGGTAGGATTGCTGGTGTCCTTTTTTTCTGTCTCATAAACATGCAAGATTTCAGGTACGTCTTGCTACTTCTACTTACACTTAGGTCACACTACACATGCATGTACAAGCATATATATGTATATATACACATCCCTCTGGGTTTTCTTCTATTTTCCTTCTAGTTCTTGTTGTTGTTTATTTCCTCTTATCTCCATGGGGAAGTGGAACAGAATTCTTCCTCCGTAAGCCATGCGTGTTGTAAGAGGCGACTAAAATGCCAGGAGCAAGGGGCTAGTAACCCCTTCTCCCGTATAAATTACTAAATTTAAAAAGAGAAACTTTCGTTTTTCTTTTTGGGCCACCCTGCCTTGGTGGGATACGGCCGGTTTGTTGAAAAAAAAAAATATAAACTTTTACCATCATCCATCAGATGGTACATTACTAATTTGACACAGGAGTGTCTCACCACTCCAAAAGTAGTTACATTACTATTTTTCCCTAAAAAAATAAAACACACAAATTACTGTACATGAAAGTTTAAGAACCACGAAATCGTTCATCTGATATATTATGATCTAAGCCAGAAAGTTAAATTAACCCTGAACACCATTTTACCTGACATATCTTGATTTCCTCATAATAACGCCACACACCTGGAGCTTTCCTATCTTATAGAACATTACTTTTAACACACACGCTACATTCACACACATTCACCTCCATACCCAAAGCAATTCACACGTGCACACAGTTTTACTTGTTCCATTCCTACAACAGCAACCGGAATCAGACTAGTTACCACCCAACCATAATCCGTTACACTGCATACCATCCACCCATGTCATTCTTCGCTAAAACCATTCCCATACACGCCACCACCACTGAAAACCCTTGAAAACCCGACTACCAAAGAAAACCAGTCCCCTACATGGTTATCACTGTACCAATTGCAGGAGACGACTGACTGTAATATCTCTGTAGTTCTCTGGAAAACAAGCTCCCCACTGACTCCCATAAATAAGTTTGTTCCTACCAGCAGTCCTGTATATACGCGCTGCAATTGCCTTGATTCGAATCCTACCCCCAGCATCTCTCATTCCCCAGGAAATATACAGAAAATCCACTACCACATACATAATCGCCCTTTTTACCTCCCGTGATACCCCTTTTACCTCTAATGTTAAAGCTCGCAGGGTCTCTACATTACCCCCACCTAACAGACAAAAAACCCTCGCCAACCACATCCGTACCTCCCTCAATTCTTCACAAAAATAAATCGCATGAAATGCCGTTTCCAGCTCACCACACTGACTGCAGGACGGTTCCCTCACCAAACCCATTAAACTCAAAACTGCTTTTGAAGCTAGGATTCCCATCATGAATCTGTATACCAACTCACGTACCCTAGGCATTAACCTGAGCCTCCTGAAGTCTTCCCATATCGTCTCCCAATCATACAATGGATAGACCGATACGCCCTGCAGGATTTCCTTCCTCCCACTCAATGATACCAAACGCCCCACTTTAAGTCGCTCAACATCTTTAACCAATAACAAAACCCTCAGCATATCCTCACATTCAATTAACTCTTTACCTCCCCACCATCTCCGCACATCCCCCATCACCTTCCCCACTCTTACCCCTCTTTCCCCTCCAGCCCTAACGAATGACTGTTTTACATATATTGCTTTCACCCTCGGCCCCAGTGCTAAAAGACCCACTCCCCCTCTGCGCACATTCGACATCACCACTTCCTTGCTCAGCCATGCCCTCCCAAAACCCCAAACATAACGTATAGCTCGTCTCTGTATTTCTTGTACGTCCTGTGTTCTCAAAGGATACACTTCCGCTATACCCCAAACCTTACTGTAAACCAGCGAATTAACTATTACCGCCCTCTGCTGTAATGTGACATCTCCCGCCCGTAATCTACTCACTACTTTCTCCACTACCCTCTCTGAATTTACCTGCCTAGCCTCCTGCGCATTCGCCATGTATAAAACTCCACAAATCTTCAAATTATCCACCACTGCCCACCCAAACTCCTACCCCAAGCCCCCCCCCACCCAAGCACCCACCTCCAGTAAACTCGATTTCGCCCTATTTACTCTCATGCCCGACACCTCACCAAAAATCCCCAACACCCTCCCCACAGTACGCAATCCCTCCACCCCTTCTATCAGGATAGTGGTATCATCCACATACTCCACAATGCCTGAGCGCCCTTCCCTCTCCCCATTTAATGCTCCCAACCCCTCAACGAGCCCATAGAACGGATGTTGCATGCACGCAAACAGAATTTGTGAAAGAGGGCACCCCTGCCGTAATCCCCTCTCCAATTTAACCAGCCTTCCCAGTTTGCCATTAACTTGGACCCGTACCATAGCCGCTGAGTATAGCGTATCAACCCACCTCGCCACTCCCAGTCCAAACCCCAGACGCAACAAACAAGCCCTCAAAAATTTTCTGTTCACACAGTCATATGCATTCTCCCAATCAATACCCAAAAGTCCTCCCCCCTCGCAACCCTCCAAAAAGTCCCTTATGCGCCCAGGCCCAACTCTCATACTTCGTCCCGGTATACCCATCTGACCCCTATGTACAACCCCACCAACTACCTTCTTCATCCTATTACCTAATATCTTTGCAAAAATCTTGTAGTCAGAACACATTAGTGAGATAGCTCTATACGCACTTAAAACACTCCCCACTTGCTTTTTACGAACCAACACAACCACTCCAATACTTTGTGTCTGACTTAGCTTGCCCTCCCGCAGCATACAATTCATGACCTCCACCAGACAAGTCTTAATATGCTCCCAATGAACTCTGTAAAAATCATTTGAAATCCCATCGATGCCCAGTGCTTTTCCAGTACTCATGTTAAACACTGCCTCCTCAACTCCCCCCACACTAATCGCTCCTCCCATCTCCATCCCCTCCACTTCCTTCTGCCCTAACCCACACCCCCCTCCAACACTTCCTCAAAAGCATCGCCCCTCCCCCTTTCTCCATTTCTCTCGAAACCAGAAATCAGTATAATTACTCATGCCTTCTGTAGTAGTAAGCACCTGTCCCTTATGATATCCACCCATATCCTCGCTCACCTCTAATTGCAAAATAGTTGACTCCTTCTGCCTTACCCTAAAAGTCTTAAAACACTTCCCGAAGGTTTATCCCCCCACAATACAGCCTCCAATCCATCACATGCACGACATCAAATCTGTCATTGTGTATCTCCGCCAGTCTACCTCTAAGTTGCTCCACGGTCCCATACTGCTTCCCCACTTCCTCCTCATAACACTCGTTCAGCTGACATTCCAAATAATTCTGTAACCCATACCTCCACCTGGCCTCTTCCCGTCCCCTATTTTTAAAGAATCCAGCAATACCCGGCTTAGCTCGCTTCTCCCACCATTCCAAGATACACGACCCCACATCCCTTGATCCCCAAAAAGAGTGCCACCAATCCCCAAAAGCCTCACTCACCCCCTCCCCCTTCACAAGTCTCGCATTTAATTTCCAATAACCAGTGTGTATCCTAACCATACCCTCCCAATCAAGATCCGCAATAACAGCCCTGTGGTCCGAAAACCCCACATCGAAGGTCCTAACTCCCAGAACTCGTATTGCCTCCATAGCATAGAGCCTATCCAGTCGTGCAGCATAACCCCTTCGTACAAATGTATACTCAATCCTCCAACCACCCCTCCCCACTACATCTAAAACTCCCACATCCCCCAACACATTGCATAAAAACCCCAACACACACCCCGCCCCCCTCGGTTCAACATCACCCTGTCGTATGACACTGTTCCAATCTCCTCCTATCACAGTAACTAAAGGAAATCCCCTCAAATAAAAAAGCAAAACATCCCTCACGAAAGTTACCTTAACTGCTGCATTTCCATCCGCCGGCATGTATACTCCTATAAAACAAACCCTTGTCTCACCCCACTCTCCCTCTATCCGCACCACCCTTCCACCCCCACCCTCCTCCCACCCCAACACACGCAAGGGACTGGTTTCCTTCACAGCCACAGCAACCATCCCCTTTTAACCTCACCGATCCACTCACATATAACTTATATCCCTTCAAGCGCAACTCACATCCAAACTTGTAATTATGCTCCTGTATGAAACATATATCCACATCAAATCTCCTTAAAAACCATTCCATCCACACTCTCTTAATCTCAGCTCTAAGGCCGTTAACATTAATGGTGACCACCTTGAATTATTACAATAAAGGCGGCTTTCCCCGCCGCTTTTGAAGGTTGCTCGAAAGACGTGGTTGTTGACTATAGCCACGTTTGTCACTTGGTCTATCCAGACCTCCGATCCCCCCCTTTTCCTTCGACCCTTGCAGCACCTCAGAACCCGTGCCACCATTCCCCTGTAGCTCTAGCCCGGTCTTCCAAGGTTTCTTTCCAGATCTCTGCCCTGGCGTTAAGACATCTTCCATATCAGACGTCCCAGCTGCTCGCTTACGTGTGCCACCTCCACACGTTGCCTCAGCATCCATGTCCTCCTGGTGCACCTCAACCACCACTGTGTGCTGCTTACTCTCGTTGCACAAGGTGTTCTCACACTCCTGTGCAGCTGCTACCCCCTCCAATACCCTCCCGTCCTTCTCCCCTTCCTGACTGTCTTCCACCTTCCCCAAGAAGTCTTTCAAGACATCGTCCAACAGACCATCCTGTTGTAAGTCACTTCTGTCAACAGTCGCATCCGTAGATGGTCGCTCAGATACAGTTCCCACAGGTAACGTGGCGCACGCTCCCAACTCCGACTCCGCTCTGTCTACTTCTTCACTCCAACTTCCAGACGCCTGTCTTGCAGCTTCACCTGTCCCAGGTGCCAAGGAGAGCAGCTGTCGTTCCACAGTTGTTGGCACCTGTTCCCTCCGTCCCTGCCTTTGATGCCATTGGGCCGCCATATGGTCATGAGACCCGCACAGCCTACATGTCTGATGCTGTCCTGCATAATATACATAAACCTGTGTTCTGAACTCTTCCATCAGAACGTACGATGGTATAGGTTGTCTCAATGTCATCTTCAATGTGAAAGACCCCTCTGGCAGCCCCATATAAGGCCCATCCTTCCACACTCCCAACTCTGCCGAATGGATCTTGCCATATCTACGGAATACCTCCACAACATCATATTCCAAGGCCTCAAAGGGGACATTTCTCACCTTTACCCACGTTACATAGCTTGATACGTCATGTAGGCAGACCTCCACTGCAGAATTAACGGTCATCCTCTTTTCTTGAAAAGCGTCGACTATGCTGGCGTAAAACCCAGCACTCTTGAACTTGATGAAGATCCTGGACACTCCATTCACTGCTACACCATGCAACTCGTCGTTCGGTATGCCGTACACATCGCGGATGATACTTGGCAGAAGCACCTGCATTGTAGAGCTACTCAGGGCACCACGTACCAGCTCCACACAGACAGTATTCACCCTGCGTCCATGTCTGTCCGCCATTTTGATTGCTCAAAACAGGCAAACTGCTCAGAAAATCAACTGAATCGGGAGCGCCTGCACAGCACGTCCACTCGGCCCGGAAGCGAAGAGGACAATGAAAAATTTTGGTCTCATTGCTCAGTCTTCAGGAGCTGTTGAACGAGTTTTCTTCTTACTCAACAACATCAAAGTTTAAAAATAGCATATTTCTGAGAGTGTCCAAATGTGTTAATAAGATCTAAATCTTAACATCAAGATATAAACTACAAGACGTGGATTCCAACACAAGAACTTGGTGATAGATTGTAACCATGTATAGGAGTGTAGATGGTTCATTACCTTTGTAACTTGTCATGATTGTGACCAGATCTACCTGGAGTTCGTTGCCTTTCTAACTAGTTCATCTATCATAACTTTGGGGTCCAGTTCCTGGACCCATTATGTACCTGAGTAATGTTTTGACTACCACCCACAGGATGGTTATGAGGTGACTACCACCCACAGGATGGGTATGAGGTGACTACCACCCACAGGATGGGTATGGGGTGACTACCACCCACAGGATGGGTATGAGGTGACTACCACCCACAGGATGGGTATGGGGTGACTCCCACCCACAGGATGGTTATGAGGTGACTACCACCCACAGGATGGGTATGAGGTGACTACCACCCACAGGATGGGTATGGGGTGACTACCACCCACAGGATGGGTATGGGGTGACTACAACCCACAGGATGGGTATGAGGTGACTACCACCCACAGGATGGGTATGAGGTGACTACCACCCACAGGATGGGTATGGGGAAACTACCACCCACAGGATGGGTATGAGGTGACTACCACTCACAGGATGGGTATGGGGTGACTACCACCCACAGGATGGGTATATAGTGACTACCACCCAGAGGATGGGTATGAGGTGACTACCACCCACAGGATGGGTATGGGGTGACTACCACCCACAGGATGGGTATGGGGTGACTACCACCCACAGGATGGGTATGAGGTGACTACCACTCACAGGATGGGTATGGGGTGACTACCACCCACAGGATGGGTATATAGTGACTACCACCCACAGGATGGGTATGAGGTGACTACCACCCACAGGATGGGTATGAGGTGACTACCTCCCACAGGATGGGTATGGGGTGACTACCACCCACAGGATGGGTATGGGGTGACTACCACCCACAGGATGGGTATGAGGTGACTACCACCCACAGGATTTGTATGGGGTGACTACCACCCACAGGATGGGTATATAGTGACTACCACCCACAGGATGAGTATGAGGTGACTACCACCCACAGGATGGGTATGGGGTGACTACCACCCACAGGATGGGTATGAGGTGACTACCACTCACAGGATGGGTATGGGGTGACTACCACCCACAGGATGGGTATGGGGTGACTACCACCCACAGGATGGGTATGGGGTGACTACCACCCACAGGATGGGTATGAGGTGACTAACACCCACAGGATGGGTATGGGGTGACTACCACCCACAGGATGGGTATATAGTGACTACCACCCACAGGATGAGTATGAGGTGACTACCACCCACAGGATGGGTATGGGGTGACTACCACCCACAGGATGAGTATGAGGTGACTACAACCCACAGGATGGGTATGGGGTGACTACCACCCACAGGATGGGTATGAGGTGACTACCACTCACAGGATGGGTATGGGGTGACTACCACCCACAGGATGGGTACGGGGTGACTACCACCCACAGGATGGGTATGGTGTGACTACCGCCCACAAGATGGATATGGGGTGACTACCACCCACAGGATGGCTATGGGGTGACTGCCACCCACAGGATGGGTATGAGGTGACTACCACCCACAGGATGGGCATGGGGTGACTACCACCCACAGGATGGGTATGGGGTGACTACCACCCACAGGATGGTTATGAGGTGACTACCACCCACAGGATAGGTATGGGGTGACTACCGTCCACAGGATGGGTGTGAGGTGACTACCACCCACAGGATGGGTATGGGGTGACTATCACCCACGGAATGGGTATGGGGTGACTACCATCCACAGGATGGGTATGGGGTGACCATCACCCACAGGATGGGTATGGGGTGACTACCACCCACAGGATGGGTATGGGGTGACTACCACCCACAGGATGGGTATGGGGTGACTACCACCCACAGGATGGGTATGGGGTGACTACCACCCATAGGATGGGTATGGCGTGACTACCGCCCACAGGATGGGTCTGGGGTGACAACCACCCACAGGATGGGTAAGGGGTGACTACCACCCACATGATGGGTATGGGGTGACTAACGCCCACAGGATGGGTATAGGGTGACTACCACCAACAGGATGGGTATGGGGTGACTACCGCCCACAGGATGGGCATGGGGAGACTACCACCCACAGGTTGGGTATGGGGTGACAACCGCTCACAGGATGGGTAAAGGGTGACTACCACCCACAGGATGGGTATAGGGTGACTACCACCCACAGGATGGGTATGGGTGACTACCACCCACAGGATGGGTATGGGGTGACAACCGCCCACAGGATGGGTATGGAGTGACTACCACCCACAGGATGGGTATGGGGTGACAACCACCCACAGGATGCGTATGGGGTGACTACCGCCCACAGGATGGGAATGGAGTGACTACCACCCACAGGATGGGAATGGGGTGACTTCCACCCACAGGATGGGTATGGGGTGACTACCACCCTCAAGATGGGTATGGGGTGACTACCGCCCACAGGATGGGTATGGAGTGACTACCACCCACAGGATGGGTATGGGGTGAATACCACCCACAGGATGGGTATGAGGTGGCTACCACCCACAGGATGGGTATGGGGTGACTACCACCCACAGGATGGGTATGGGGTGACTACCACCCACAGGATGGGTATGAGGTGACTACCACCCACAGAATAGGTATGGGGTGACTACCGCCCACAGGATGGGTATGGGGTGACTACCACCCACAGGATGGGTATGGGGTGACTACCACTCACAGGATGGGTATGGGGTGACTACCACCCACAGGATGGGTATATAGTGACTACCACCCACAGGATGGGTATGGGGTGAATACCACCCACAGGATGGGTATGAGGTGGCTACCACCCACAGGATGGGTATCGGGTGACTACCACCCACAGGATGGGTATGGGGTGACTACCGCCCACAGGATGGGTATGGGGTGACTACCACCAACAGGATGGGCATGGAGTGAATACCACCCACAGGATGGGTATGGGGTGACTACCACCCACAGGATGGGTATGGGGTGACTACCACCCACAGGATGCGTATGGGGTGACTACCGCCCACAGGATGGGTATGGAGTGACTACCACCCACAGGATGGGTATGGGGTGACTGCCACCCACAGGATGCGTATGGGGTGACTACCGCCCACAGGATAGGTATGGAGTGACTACCACCCACAGGATGGGAATGGGGTGACTACCACCCACAGGATGGGTATGGGGTGACTACCACCCTCAAGATGGGTATGGGGTGACTACCGCCCACAGAATGGGTATGGAGTGACTACCACCCACAGGATGGGTATGGGGTGAATACCACCCACAGGATGGGTATGAGGTGGCTACCACCCACAGGATGGGTATGGGGTGACTATCACCCACGGAATGGGTATGGGGTGACTACCATCCACAGGATGGGTATGGGGTGACCATCACCCACAGGATGGGTATGGGGTGACTACCACCCACAGGATGGGTATGGGGTGACTACCACCCACAGGATGGGTATGGGGTGACTACCACCCACAGGATGGGTATGGGGTGACTACCACCCATAGGATGGGTATGGCGTGACTACCGCCCACAGGATGGGTCTGGGGTGACAACCACCCACAGGATGGGTAAGGGGTGACTACCACCCACATGATGGGTATGGGGTGACTAACGCCCACAGGATGGGTATAGGGTGACTACCACCAACAGGATGGGTATGGGGTGACTACCGCCCACAGGATGGGCATGGGGAGACTACCACCCACAGGTTGGGTATGGGGTGACAACCGCTCACAGGATGGGTAAAGGGTGACTACCACCCACAGGATGGGTATAGGGTGACTACCACCCACAGGATGGGTATGGGTGACTACCACCCACAGGATGGGTATGGGGTGACTACCGCCCACAGGATGGGTATGGAGTGACTACCACCCACAGGATGGGTATGGGGTGACTACCACCCACAGGATGCGTATGGGGTGACTACCGCCCACAGGATGGGAATGGAGTGACTACCACCCACAGGATGGGAATGGGGTGACTTCCACCCACAGGATGGGTATGGGGTGACTACCACCCTCAAGATGGGTATGGGGTGACTACCGCCCACAGGATGGGTATGGAGTGACTACCACCCACAGGATGGGTATGGGGTGAATACCACCCACAGGATGGGTATGAGGTGGCTACCACCCACAGGATGGGTATGGGGTGACTACCACCCACAGGATGGGTATGGGGTGACTACCACCCACAGGATGGGAATGAGGTGACTACCACCCACAGAATAGGTATGGGGTGACTACCGCCCACAGGATGGGTATGGGGTGACTACCACCCACAGGATGGGTATGGGGTGACTACCACTCACAGGATGGGTATGGGGTGACTACCACCCACAGGATGGGTATATAGTGACTACCACCCACAGGATGGGTATGGGGTGAATACCACCCACAGGATGGGTATGAGGTGGCTACCACCCACAGGATGGGTATCGGGTGACTACCACCCACAGGATGGGTATGGGGTGACTACCGCCCACAGGATGGGTATGGGGTGACTACCACCCACAGGATGGGCATGGAGTGAATACCACCCACAGGATGGGTATGGGGTGACTACCACCCACAGGATGGGTATGGGGTGACTACCACCCACAGGATGCGTATGGGGTGACTACCGCCCACAGGATGGGTATGGAGTGACTACCACCCACAGGATGGGTATGGGGTGACTGCCACCCACAGGATGCGTATGGGGTGACTACCGCCCACAGGATAGGTATGGAGTGACTACCACCCACAGGATGGGAATGGGGTGACTACCACCCACAGGATGGGTATGGGGTGACTACCACCCTCAAGATGGGTATGGGGTGACTACCGCCCACAGAATGGGTATGGAGTGACTACCACCCACAGGATGGGTATGGGGTGAATACCACCCACAGGATGGGTATGAGGTGGCTACCACCCACAGGATGGGTATGGGGTGACTACCACCCACAGGACGGGTATGGGGTGACTACCACCCACAGGATGGGTATGAGGTGACTACCACCCACAGAATAGGTATGGGGTGACTACCGCCCACAGGATGGGCATGGGGTGACTACCACCCACAGGATGGGAATGGGGTGACTACCACCCACAGGATGGGTATGGGGTGACTACCGCCCACAGGATGGGTATGGGGTGACTACCACCCACAGGATGGGTATGGGGTGACTACCACCCACAGGATGGGTATGAGGTGACTACCACCCACAGGATGGGCATGGAGTGAATACCACCCACAGGATGGGTATGGGGTGACTACCACCCACAGGATGGGTATGGGGTGACTACCACCCACAGGATGCGTATGGGGTGACTACCGCCCACAGGATGGGTATGGAGTGACTACCACCCACATGATGGGTATGGGGTGACTGCCACCCACAGGATGCGTATGGGGTGACTACCGCCCACAGGATAGGTATGGAGTGACTACCACCCACAGGATGGGAATGGGGTGACTACCACCCACAGGATGGGTATGGGGTGACTACCACCCTCAAGATGGGTATGGGGTGACTACCGCCCACAGAATGGGTATGGAGTGACTACCACCCACAGGGTGGGTATGGGGTGAATACCACCCACAGGATGGGTATGAGGTGGCTACCACCCACAGGATGGGTATGGGGTGACTACCACCCACAGGACGGGTATGGGGTGACTACCACCCACAGGATGGGTATGAGGTGACTACCACCCACAAAATAGGTATGGGGTGACTACCGCCCACAGGATGGGCATGGGGTGACTACCACCCACAGGATGGGTATGGGGTGACTACCACCCACAGGATGGGTATGGGGTTACTACCGCCCACAGGATGGGTATGGGGTGACTACCACCCACAGGATGGGTATGGGGTGACTACCACCCACAGGATGGGTATGGGGTGACTACCGCCCACAGGATGGGTGTGGGGTGACTACCACCCACAGGATGGGTATGGGGTAACTACCTCCCACAGGATGGGTACGGGGTGACTACCACCCACAGGATGGGTATGAGGTGACTACCACTCACAGGATGGGTATGGGGTGACTACCACCCACAGGATGGGTATGAGGTGACTACCACTCACAGGAGGGGTATGGGGTGACTACCACCCACAGGATGGGCATATAGTGACTACCACCCACAGTATGAGTATGAGGTGACTACCACCCACAGGATGGGTATGGGGTGACTACCACCCACAGGATGGGAATGGAGTGACTACCACACACAGGATGGGTATGAGGTGACTACCACTCACAGGATGGGTATGGGGTGACTACCACTCACAGGATGGGTATGGGGTGACTACCGCCCACAGGATGGGTATGGGGTGACTACCACCCACACGATGGGCATGGGGTGAATACCACCCACAGGATGGGTATGGGGTGACTACCACCCACAGGATGGGTATGGGGTGACTACCACCCACAGGATGCGTATGGGGTGACTACCGCCCACAGGATGGGTATGGAGTGACTACCACCCACAGGATGGGAATGGGGTGACTACCACCCACAGGATGGGTATGGGGTGACTACCACCCTCAAGATGGGTATGGGGTGACTACCGCCCACAGGATGGGTATGGAGTGACTACCACCCACAGGATGGGTATGGGGTGAATAGCACCCACAGGATGGGCATGGGGTGAATACCACCGACAGGATGGGTATGGGGTGACTACCACCCACAGGATGGGTATGGGGTGACTACCACCCACAGGATGGGTATGGGGTGACTACCACCCACAGGATGGGTATGGGGTGACTACCACCCACTGGATGGATATCGGGTGACTACCACCCACAGGATGGGTATGGGGTGACTACCACCCACAGGATGGGTACGGGGTGACTACCACCCACAGGATGGGTATGGGGTGACTACCGCCCACAAGAAAGGTATGGGGTGACTACCACCCACAGGATGGGTATGGGGTGACTACCACCCACAGGATGGGTATGGGGTGACTACCACCCACAGGATGGGTATGGGGTGACTACCACCCACAGGATGGGTATGGTGTGACTACCACCCACAGGATGGGTATGGGGTGACTACCACCCACAGGATGGGTATGGGATGACTACCACCCACAGGATGGGTATGGTGTGACTACCACCCACAGGATGGGTATGGGGTGACTACCACCCACAGGATGGGTATGGGGTGACTACCACCCACAGGATGGGTATGGGGTGACTACCACCCACAGGATGGGTATGGGGTGACTTCCACCCACAGGATGGGTATGGGGTGACTACCACCCACAGGATGGGTATGGGCTGACTACCACCCACAGGATGGGTATGGGGTGACTACCACCCACAGGATGGGTATGAGGTGACTACCACCCACAGGATGGGTATGGGGTGATTACCACCCACAGGATGGGTATGGGGTGACTACCACCCACAGGATGGGTATGGGGTGACTACCACCCACAGGATGGGTATGGGGTGACTACCGCCCACAGGATGGGTATGGGGTGACTACCACCCACAGGATGGGTATGGGGTGACTACCGCCCACAGGATGGGTGTGGGTTGACTACCACCCACAGGATGGGTATGGGGTGACTACCACCCACAGGATGGGTATGGAGTGACTACCACCCACAGGATGGGTATGAGGTGACTACCACTCACAGGATGGGTATGGGGTGACTACCACCCACAGGATGGGTATGAGGTGACTACCACTCACAGGATGGGTATGGGGTGACTACAACCCACAGGATGGGTATATAGTGACTACCACCCACAGGATGGGTATGAGGTGACTACCACCCACAGGATGGGTATGGGGTGACTACCGCCCACAGGATGGGTATGGGGTGACTACCACCCACAGGATGGGTATGGGGTGACTACCACCCACAGGATGGGTATGGGGTGACTACCACCCACAGGATGGGTATGGGGTGACTACCACCCACAGGATGGACATGGGGTGAATACCACCCACAGGATGGGTATGGGGTGACTACCACCCACAGGATGGGTATGGGGTGACTACCACCCACAGGATGGGTATGGGGTGACTACCACCCACAGGATGGGTATGGGGTGACTACCACCCACAGGATGGATATCGGGTGACTACCACCCACAGGATGGGTATGGGGTGACTACCACCCACAGGATGGGTATGGGGTGACTACCACCCACAGGATGGGTATGGGGTGACTACCGCCCACAGGAAAGATATTGGGGTGACTACCACCCACAGGATGGGTATGGGGTGACTACCACCCACAGGATGGGTATGGGGTGACTACCACCCACAGGATGGGTATGGGGTGACTACCACCCACAGAATGGGTATGGTGTGACTACCACCCACAGGATGGGTATGGGGTGACTACCACCCACAGGATGGGTATGGGGTGACTACCACCCACAGGATGGGTATGGGCTGACTACCACCCACAGGATGGGTATGGGGTGACTACCACCCACAGGATGGGTATGAGGTGACTACCACCCACAGGATGGGTATGGGGTGATTACCACCCACAGGATGGGTATGGGGTGACTACCACCCACAGGATGGGTATGGGGTGACTACCACCCACAGGATGGGTATGGGGTGACTACCACTCACAGGATGGGTATGGGGTGACTACCACCCACAGGATGGGTATGGGGTGACTACCACCCACAGGATGGGTATGGGGTGACTACCACCCACAGGATGGGTATGGTGTGACTACCACCCACAGGATGGGTATGGGGTGACTACCACCCACAGGATGGGTATGGGGTGACTACCACCCACAGGATGGGTATGGGCTGACTACCACCCACAGGATGGGTATGGGGTGACTACCACCCACAGGATGGGTATGAGGTGACTACCACCCACAGGATGGGTATGGGGTGATTACCACCCACAGGATGGGTATGAGGTGACTACCACCCACAGGATGGGTATGGGGTGACTACCACCCACAGGGTGGTTATGAGGTGACTACCACCCACAGGATGGGTATGAGGTGACTACCACCCACAGGATGGGTATGGGGTGACTACCACCCACAGGATGGGTATGGGGTGACTACAACCCACAGGATGGGTATGAGGTGACTACCACCCACAGGATGGGTATGAGGTGACTACCACCCACAGGAGGGTATGGGGAGACTACCACCCACAGGATGGGTATGAGGTGACTACCACTCACAGGATGGGTATGGGGTGACTAACACCCAAAGGATGGGTATATAGTGACTACCACCCAGAGGATGGGTATGAGGTGACTACCACCCACAGGATGGGTATGGGGTGACTACCACCCACAGGATGGGTATGGGGTGACTACCACCCACAGGATGGGTATGAGGTGACTACCACTCACAGGATGGGTATGGGGTGACTACCACCCACAGGATGGGTATATAGTGACTACCACCCACAGGATGGGTATGAGGTGACTACCACCCACAGGATGGGTATGGGGTGACTACCTCCCACAGGATGGGTATGGGGTGACTACCACCCACAGGATGGGTATGGGGTGACTACCACCCACAGGATGGGTATGAGGTGACTACCACCCACAGGATTTGTATGGGGTGACTACCACCCACAGGATGGGTATATAGTGACTACCACCCACAGGATGAGTATGAGGTGACTACCACCCACAGGATGGGTATGGGGTGACTACCACCCACAGGATGGGTATGAGGTGACTACCACTCACAGGATGGGTATGGGGTGACTACCACCCACAGGATGGGTATGGGGTGACTACCACCCACAGGATGGGTATGGGGTGACTACCACCCACAGGATGGGTATGAGGTGACTAACACCCACAGGATGGGTATGGGGTGACTACCACCCACAGGATGGGTATATAGTGACTACCACCCACAGGATGAGTATGAGGTGACTACCACCCACAGGATGGGTATGGGGTGACTACCACCCACAGGATGAGTATGAGGTGACTACAACCCACAGGATGGGTATGTTGTGACTACCACCCACAGGATGGGTATGAGGTGACTACCACTCACAGGATGGGTATGGGGTGACTACCACCCACAGGATGGGTACGGGGTGACTACCACCCACAGGATGGGTATGGTGTGACTACCGCCCACAGGATGGATATGGGGTGACTACCACCCACAGGATGGGTATGGGGTGACTGCCACCCACAGGATGGGTATGAGGTGACTACCACCCACAGGATGGGTATGGGGTGACTACCACCCACAGGATGGGTATGGGGTGACTACCACCCACAGGATGGGTATGAGGTGACTACCACCCACAGGATAGGTATGGGGTGACTACCGTCCACAGGATGGGTGTGAGGTGACTACCACCCACAGGATGGGTATGGGGTGACTATCACCCACGGAATGGGTATGGGGTGACTACCATCCACAG
Organism: Cherax quadricarinatus; assembly: GCF_038502225.1. Classification (NCBI taxonomy): domain Eukaryota; kingdom Metazoa; phylum Arthropoda; class Malacostraca; order Decapoda; family Parastacidae; genus Cherax; species Cherax quadricarinatus. The sequence goes on along the minus strand of NC_091365.1, from coordinate 22,263,830 downwards.
GATGGGTATGGGGTGACCATCACCCACAGGATGGGTATGGGGTGACTACCACCCACAGGATGGGTATGGGGTGACTACCACCCACAGGATGGGTATGGGATGACTAACACCCATAGGATGGGTATGGCGTGACTACCGCCCACAGGATGGGTCTGGGGTGACAACCACCCACAGGATGGGTAAGGGGTGACTACCACCCACATGATGGGTATGGGGTGACTAACGCCCACAGGATGGGTATGGGGTGACTACCACCAACAGGATGGGTATGGGGTGACTACCGCCCACAGGATGGGCATGGGGAGACTACCACCCACAGGTTGGGTATGGGGTGACAACCGCTCACAGGATGGGTAAAGGGTGACTACCACCCACAGGATGGGTATAGGGTGACTACCACCCACAGGATGGGTATGGGTGACTACCACCCACAGGATGGGTATGGGGTGACTACCGCCCACAGGATGGGTATGGAGTGACTACCACCCACAGGATGGGTATGGGGTGACTACCACCCACAGGATGCGTATGGGGTGACTACCGCCCACAGGATGGGTATGGAGTGACTACCACCCACAGGATGGGAATGGGGTGACTTCCACCCACAGGATGGGTATGGGGTGACTACCACCCTCAAGATGGGTATGGGGTGACTACCGCCCACAGGATGGGTATGGAGTGACTACCACCCACAGGATGGGTATGGGGTGAATACCACCCACAGGATGGGTATGAGGTGGCTACCACCCACAGGATGGGTATGGGGTGACTACCACCCACAGGATGGGTATGGGGTGACTACCACCCACAGGATGGGTATGAGGTGACTACCACCCACAGAATAGGAATGGGGTGACTACCGCCCACAGGATGGGTATATGGTGACTACCACCCACAGGATGGGTATGGGGTGACTACCACTCACAGGATGGGTATGGGGTGACTACCACCCACAGGATGGGTATATAGTGACTACCACCCACAGGATGGGTATGGGGTGAATACCACCCACAGGATGGGTATGAGGTGGCTACCACCCACAGGATGGGTATGGGGTGACTACCACCCACAGGATGGGTATGGGGTGACTACCGCCCACAGGATGGGTATGGGGTGACTACCACCCACAGGATGGGCATGGAGTGAATACCACCCACAGGATGGGTATGGGGTGACTACCACCCACAGGATGGGTATGGGGTGACTACCACCCACAGGATGCGTATGGGGTGACTACCGCCCACAGGATGGGTATGGAGTGACTACCACCCACAGGATGGGAATGGGGTGACTACCACCCACAGGATGGGTATGGGGTGACTACCGCCCACAGGATGGGTATGGAGTGACTACCACCCACAGGATGGGAATGGGGTGACTGCCACCCACAGGATGCGTATGGGGTGACTACCGCCCACAGGATAGGTATGGAGTGACTACCACCCACAGGATGGGAATGGGGTGACTACCACCCACAGGATGGGTACGGGGTGACTACCACCCTCAAGATGGGTATGGGGTGACTACCGCCCACAGAATGGGTATGGAGTGACTACCACCCACAGGATGGGTATGGGGTGAATACCACCTACAGAATGGGTATGAGGTGGCTACCACCCACAGGATGGGTATGGGGTGACTACCACCCACAGGACGGGTATGGGGTGACTACCACCCACAGGATGGGTATCAGGTGACTACCACCCACAGAATAGGTATGGGGTGACTACCGCCCACAGGATGGGCATGGGGTGACTACCACCCACAGGATGGGTATGGGGTGACTACCACCCACAGGATGGGTATGGGGTGACTACCGCCCACAGGATGGGTATGGGGTGACTACCACCCACAGGATGGGTATGGGGTGACTACCACCCACAGGATGGGTATGGGGTGACTACCGCCCACAGGATGGGTGTGGGGTGACTACCACCCACAGGATGGGTATGGGGTAACTACCTCCCACAGGATGGGTACGGGGTGACTACCACCCACAGGATGGGTATGAGGTGACTACCACTCACAGGATGGGTATGGGGTGACTACCACCCACAGGATGGGTATGAGGTGACTACCACTCACAGGAGGGGTATGGGGTGACTACCACCCACAGGATGGGTATATAGTGACTACCACCCACAGTATGGGTATGAGGTGACTACCACCCACAGGATGGGTATGGGGTGACTACCACCCACAGGATGGGAATGGAGTGACTACCACCCACAGGATGGGTATGAGGTGACTACCACTCACAGGATGGGTATGGGGTGACTACCACTCACAGGATGGGTATGGGGTGACTACCGCCCACAGGATGGGTATGGGGTGACTACCACCCACAGGATGGGCATGGGGTGAATACCACCCACAGGATGGGTATGGGGTGACTACCACCCACAGGATGGGTATGGGGTGACTACCACCCACAGGATGCGTATGGGGTGACTACCGCCCACAGGATGGGTATGGAGTGACTACCACCCACAGGATGGGAATGGGGTGACTACCACCCTCAAGATGGGTATGGGGTGACTACCGCCCACAGGATGGGTATGGAGTGACTACCACCCACAGGATGGGTATGGGGTGAATAGCACCCACAGGATGGGCATGGGGTGAATACCACCGACAGGATGGGTATGGGGTGACTACCACCCACAGGATGGGTATGGGGTGACTACCACCCACAGGATGGGTATGGGGTGACTACCACCCACAGGATGGGTATGGGGTGACTACCACCCACTGGATGGATATCGGGTGACTACCACCCACAGGATGGGTATGGGGTGACTACCACCCACAGGATGGGTATGGGGTGACTACCACCCACAGGATGGGTATGGGGTGACTACCGCCCACAAGAAAGGTATGGGGTGACTACCACCCACAGGATGGGTATGGGGTGACTACCACCCACAGGATGGGTATGGGGTGACTACCACCCACAGGATGGGTATGGGGTGACTACCACCCACAGGATGGGTATGGGGTGACTACCACCCACAGGATGGGTATGGGGTGACTACCACCCACAGGATGGGTATGGGCTGACTACCACCCACAGGATGGGTATGGGGTGACTACCACCCACAGGATGGGTATGAGGTGACTACCACCCACAGGATGGGTATGGGGTGATTACCACCCACAGGATGGGTATGGGGTGACTACCACCCACAGGATGGGTATGGGGTGACTACCACCCACAGGATGGGTATGGGGTGACTACCGCCCACAGGATGGGTATGGGGTGACTACCACCCACAGGATGGGTATGGGGTGACTACCGCCCACAGGATGGGTGTGGGTTGACTACCACCCACAGGATGGGTATGGGGTGACTACCACCCACAGGATGGGTATGGAGTGACTATCACCCACAGGATGGGTATGAGGTGACTACCACTCACAGGATGGGTATGGGGTGACTACCACCCACAGGATGGGTATGAGGTGACTACCACTCACAGGATGGGTATGGGGTGACTACCACCCACAGGATGGGTATATAGTGACTACCATCCACAGGATGGGTATGAGGTGACTACCACCCACAGGATGGGTATGGGGTGACTACCGCCCACAGGATGGGTATGGGGTGACTACCACCCACAGGATGGGTATGGGGTGACTACCACCCACAGGATGGGTATGGGGTGACTACCACCCACAGGATGGGTATGGGGTGACTACCACCCACAGGATGGACATGGGGTGAATACCACCCACAGGATGGGTATGGGGTGAGTACCACCCACAGGATGGGTATGGGGTGACTACCACCCACAGGATGGGTATGGGGTGACTACCACCCACAGGATGGGTATGGGGTGACTACCACCCACAGGATGGATATCGGGTGACTACCACCCACAGGATGGGTATGGGGTGACTACCACCCACAGGATGGGTATGGGGTGACTACCACCCACAGGATGGGTATGGGGTGACTTCCGCCCACAGGAAAGGTATTGGGGTGACTACCACCCACAGGATGGGTATGGGGTGACTACCACCCACAGGATGGGTATGGGGTGACTACCACCCACAGGATGGGTATGGGGTGACTACCACCCACAGGATGGGTATGGTGTGACTACCACCCACAGGATGGGTATGGGGTGACTACCACCCACAGGATGGGTATGGGGTGACTACCACCCACAGGATGGGTATGGGCTGACTACCACCCACAGGATGGGTATGGGGTGACTACCACCCACAGGATGGGTATGAGGTGACTACCACCCACAGGATGGGTATGGGGTGATTACCACCCACAGGATGGGTATGGGGTGACTACCACCCACAGGATGGGTATGGGGTGACTACCACCCACAGGATGGGTATGGGGTGACTACCACTCACAGGATGGGTATGGAGTGACTACCACCCACAGGATGGGTATGGGGTGACTACCACCCACAGGATGGGTATGGGGTGACTACCACCCACAGGATGGGTATGGTGTGACTACCACCCACAGGATGGGTATGGGGTGACTACCACCCACAGGATGGGTATGGGGTGACTACCACCCACAGGATGGGTATGGGCTGACTACCACCCACAGGATGGGTATGGGGTGACTACCACCCACAGGATGGGTATGAGGTGACTACCACCCACAGGATGGGTATGGGGTGATTACCACCCACAGGATGGGTATGAGGTGACTACCACCCACAGGATGGGTATGGGGTGACTACTACCCACAGGATGGGTATGGGGTGACTACCACCCACAGGATGGGTATGGGGTGACTACCACCCACAGGATGGGTATATAGTGACTACCACCCACAGGATGGGTATGGGGTGACTACCACCCACAGGATGGGTATATAGTGACTACCACCCACAGGATGGGTATGGGGTGACTACCACCCGCAGGATGGGTATGGGGTGACTACCACCCACAGGATGGGTATGGTTTGACTACCGCCCACAGGATGGGTATGGGTTGCATTATTAACATATTAAACTAACTCTTAGAATTCAACAAAACTGATGGTATAGTGATGCAACAGTTGAGAAAAAACTTCTCTTAACACAAGGTAAGTTAAATGTATTTCCTCTATTTCCATGTTTTAGTGTGATTTAATATAAGTTAAATGAATTTTTCCTGTTGAAGATATTTTATAGTGTTTATATTGATAAACCATACCACGGGCGGGGATAGAACCCGCGGTCAGAGAGTCTCAAAACTCCAGCCCGTCGCGTTAGCCACTAGACCAGCTAGCCACAATAAGATTCGTCCAACTAGGTATATTTCTACACCATAGGAAGGTTAGCACAGGCACCTCTGTGACCACAAATGCAAGTTTTTACAGACGAATCTCCAGCTAGCGTGGCCGTGACGAACTCTAGCTCAAGTCCCCTCAAAGCCGTTAACATGACTCACGAAATCGTAATAACACGATTGCAATCGTGTCATTACGACTTCGTGAGATATATATTAATGCTTAAAACTTGGTGCTTTTTGTGCTTTTTTGGTACCTTTTCGTGAAAACTTTGGTACCATTACGAAATAAATTTTGGCAGCCCTGGCGGGCTCTCAGTTACCCTTGTCATGCTGAGTTTCACGTCCCCAGATTATTTTTATAGATATTTTTTGTTTTTGTTTTTTCTCAGGAGTAAGTTATTCTCCTCCTAGTATCGACTTTTCAGTTACTGGCACCTGCTGTCTATGTTCAACTATCAGTAAAATAGGTACCTGGGTGTTACTCGACTTGTGTGGGACGCATCCTGCGACAAAACAGACCTAATTTGTCCGAAATACTCAGCAATACACTCAGATCACAACATAATAGTGATACAGACATGTATGCACAGGGCTCCTGACCGGCAAAATGTGAGCAGTCATGAAGGTCTCTCCACGAAATTCAATTTCAATAACAAAATCAAACAACGGGATCAAGTAAATCATGTCCTAAATGAAACAAGCTGGGAAGATATCCTAAACAACACAGATCCGAACATTTGCCTTGAAAAAATGAAGTCTGTGGTTGTTGAGATCTGCTCAATACTCATTCCATTACGAGAAAGAAAGAGAAGATGTAAACTAGAAAGAGAGAGACGTTCCCTATACAGACGAAAGCGAAGAGTCACAGAGCTACTGAGAAGGGCCAGTATATCTGAAATACGAAGAGAGGCACTGGTCAGTGAAAATGTAAATATCGAACTTAAGCCGAGGGAATCTTACAGGAGACAAGAATCACAAGAACTAAAATCCATAAAGGAAATTAAAAAAAAAAATACTTCTTCTCTTATGCCAAATTTAAGGGAAAAGCAACATCCAGTATTGGGCCCCTGCTTAGGCAGGATGGGACATACACAGATGATAGCCAAGAAATGAGTGAGATACTAAAGTTCCAATATGACTCAGTGTTCAGCGAGTCACTGCCCAGACTAAGGGTCGACAATCCAAATGAATTCTTTGTGAATGAAACCCAAAATCTGGTCATCTCAAAAATCTCAGATATTATCCTAACTCCACAAGATTTTGAAAAGGCAATAAATGACATGCCCAAGCACTCTGCCCCAGGTCTAGACTCATGGAACTCCGTGTTCATCAAGAACTGCAAGAAACCCCTATCGCATGTTTTAAGCATTCTATGGAGAGGGAGCATGGACACAGGGGTTATCCCACACATACCCCACTCATAGCCCCACTCCACAATGGTGGCAGTAAAGCAGTTGCAAAGAACTACCGACCGATAGCACTAACATCACATATCATAAAAATCTTTGAGAGGGTTCTAAGAAGCAAGATCACCAACCACCTAGATACCCATCAGTTACACAACCCAGGGCAACACGGGTTTACAGCAGGTCCCTGCTGCCTGTTCCAGCTACTGGACCACTATTGCAAGGTCCTGGATGCTGTAGAGGATAAACAAAATACAGATGTATTATACACAGACTTTGCAAAAAGCCTTTGACAAGTGTGACCATGGTGTAATAAATAGCACACAAAATGCATGCTAAAGGAATAACAGGAAAAGTTGGTAGATGAATGTACAACTTCCTGACAAATAAAACACAAAGAGTAATAGTAAACAGAGTAAAGTCCCAGGCAACTACGGTAAAAAGCTCTGTTCCACAAGGCACAGTACTTGCTCCCATTCTATTCCTCATCCTCATTTCAGACACAGATAGAGGCGTAAGCCATAGCTCCGTGTCTTCCTTTGCGGATGACACCCAAATCACCATGACAGTGACCTCTGTGGAAATTTATTCGGTCCTAAAAGTTCCACAGGACAGATACGGCGTACAAAGATCCCAACATGTCACGGATAAACAGCTGGATAGGGTGGCCCTTACACCCACCCAACACACACACACACCCGGGTTGGCAAAGGTGGTTGGAAGGTACTTCTTAATTGATAGATTTAACCTTCAGGGAAGAAGTAGGTAGTTTATACTGTTAGTACACTAATATTAGAACTATTGAGGCAACTGTAGGTAATAATAATGTAGACCAAAGACCTTAACGTAGGTAGTAATAGGCCGATAATGTAGGCAAACACTAGGTTATGTTAGCCAGGGAGAACTGGCAGCCAAAGTTTGAATACTGGGGCACGGGTTTGAGACCGCAGTGCCCTTTCTTCTAAGACCAGACACCATCTGAGCAACACGTGCCGTGATCAGCAGGCAGCGCCCCCACATGTCTTCACATACTAGACCTAGGGAAATCTGGTGGAGGCACCTCGATGTACCATAGATGACCTCCTCCGTCAGGCCTATACAGTAAGATGAGACCTCCCTTTTTTTCTGTAAGAGTCTGGCCAGTGTCTGGGGTAAATTGCGAGTGAGTTGAGCTGTGGGCCTTGTGCAGGCGGCAGTTCATGACCAGTACGTACCGGTGTCACTCCTTCAGGCTTAGAAGCTAGTGTCCACTTCTGCATAGTTATGCTAGGGGATGCCCACCCCATTGGAAATAGGAATTTCTGAGGTGCAGGCAGGTCACTAATGTCAACTGAATATTGCAGGAATTAAGGCTCCAGGTTGCACATGGTTCTGAGGGGAAGTCCAGAGGGGCTAAAGCTAAGGAAAGTTGAGGACCGGGACATATTCTCCAACACCAAGTAAGTTAGTCCTTTATACGTGCATGCAGGCGAGATTTCTTGTAACATCGGTTATTTATGAAAATCTGTCCTATAAGCCACTTGTGAGGCTGAGGTACCGACCTTAGAGCTCGGTGTCAACAGAGCTTGCCAAGGTAGACAACTCACATGGAGGAAGTCCAGACAAATTTTCACAACCTCCGTCGATGACACCGCGAGACTCCAAGCGGACATCAACCAAATCTTTGAATAGGCTACTCAAAACAATATGAAGCTCATCGAGGAGGAATGTCAACTACTCAGAGTTGAGAAACTTGAGGATATTCAAAATATATAAGGGTATACGACAAATTCTAACCATACAATAGAGTGAAAAGCAATGTGAAGGACCTGGAAGTGATAATGTCAGAGGATCTCGCCTTTAAAGACCACAACAATGTATCTACCTCACCTGTAAGGAAAATAATAAGATGAATAATGAGAACCTTCAAAACTAAGGATGCCAAGCCCATGATGATTCTCTTCAAATCGCTTGTGCTCTCTAGGCTGGAATACTGCTGTACACTAACTGCCCCCTTCAAGGCTGGCGACATTGCAGACCTGGAGAGTATACAATGAACTTTCACGGCACACATAAGTATGATAAGGCACCTAAACTACTGGGAAAGGTTGGAGGTCCTTGATCTGTATTTCCTGGAACTCAGGCGAGAGAGATACTTGATAATATACACTTGGAAGGTCCTGGAGGGATTGGTACCAAACCTACACACGAAAATCACTCCCTATGAGAGCAAAAGACTCGGCAGGAGATGCAACATTCCCCCGATGAAAAGCAGAGGCGCCACAAGTACATTGAGAGACAACACAATAAGTGTCTGGGGCCCAAGACTGTTCAATTGCCTCCCAGCATACATAAGGGTGATTACCAATAGACCCCTGGCTGTCTTTAAGAAGGCACTGGACAGGTACCTAAAGTTAGTACCTGACCAACCGGGTTGTGGTTCGTATGTCAGCTTGCGTGCGGCCAGCAGTAACAGCCTGGTTAATCAGACCCTGATCCACCATGAGGCCTGGTCTCAGACCGAGCTACAGGGGCGTTGACCCCCGAAACCCTCTCCAGGTATGCTCCAGGTATAACAAGGGGCTTTCTGTATAGTAGTATGTCATTGATGTCAGCTATGGTCTGTATACCTTGTACATGTACTGGTAGTAAATAAAGATATATTATTATTATTAATTTAAGCAGCTTATTCCTTGCAGACAGCTGGTACCTTGCAGACAGCTGGTGCCTTGCAGACAGCTGGTGCCTTGCAGACAGCTGGTGCCTTGCAGACAGTTGGTGCCTTGTAGACAGTTGGTGCCTTGCAGACAGTTGGTGCCTTGCAGACAGCTGGTGCCTTGCAGACAGCTGGTGCCTTGCAGACAGCTGGTGCCTTGCAGACAGCTGGTGCCTTGCAGACAGCTGGTGCCTTGCAGACAGCTGGTGCCTTGCAGACAGCTGGTGCCTTGCAGACAGCTGGTGCCTTGCAGACAGCTGGTGCCTTGCAGACAGCTGGTTTCCTAACTTCCTTTTACCCAAGTTATTAAAATATATTGCCATGTTCTTTATTTAGTCATATTAGCCATTATCAGTGATAGAAGTAATAAAAGTACAGAGTAAAGATTCTGACATTCCAGTCAAGCGCGAGCAGAAGAAACAATGGCAGAGAGAAAGTCTTAATAAATCAGCATCATCTTTATTAAGGTAAAATAACAAACTTTTATCTTCATCTGAGTGTATTTTACCAAAAGGACACTGAGTAAATAGACCGTGTGGCTGGGCTTGGTCAAGTACTTACCAACGTCCCGAGAGTGGCCATGACACTCAAAAATCTGTGATGTTATTTTCCATCTTTATCTCATACTCTATCGCAGTCAGTGTAACTGTTCCTTCTCTTGTTTCCATCTACTTTCGTTTCAAACTCACTGTTCACTGTAACTGTTCCTTTTCACATAATGACTCGACATTTTTCTCATTAACGCGGCAGACATCCTACGAGCTACAACTCCCTCCTCTCCCTCGCAGGCTGGGGGCCCTGGCTGGCCCCCAGGGCAACCCTTGTATACACTGTTTGTAAACAAGAACCCAGTAAGGTAACACGTCGTCCTCCGAAGAGTATTTCTTCACCACCAATCATTCATTGCTATTATATTTTCCCCAGTCTTCCCGTTAGTCTTCATGTGAGGCTCCTCATTGTAATGTGGACAACTGGAGCCTGCCTGAGCACACGGCTCCACCATTGCCTCCAGCTGCTCTCCATTGCTGTCCCACACTGTCCTGTAGTTGCAGTCTCATTCTCTCCAACAGTTGCTGTGCCGTGTTGGTACTCAGGTGGAAATGCTGCACATGACAGAGGCCAGAATCATCACTAACACCAGAGTGGGAACAGTGCTGAGGAAGGAGGTGGTGGAGGCTGTACTTCGCCCAGGACCCTGCTTCACCGGCTGCTGTATTTGACCTGGAACACCAAAATATGTATAAGCAACTGAAGGAGCTAGTCACTGAAGGAGTTAGTGAGGGGAGTTAGTAACTGAAGGAGTTAGTAACTGAAGGTGTGTGGAATTAAGGCAGTAAGCGTGTGAGCACGGCTGGGTAGTGTTGGTGATTAATGGTTCAGTCGTGAATTCATCCTGAAGCCTGCTGCTCCACTCCACAGTAACTTCAATCAATACGCACTAACCTTTATTCCAAACAGTAGGCAGGGATTAGTAGATGAGATTAGTCACGAGGGAGCCTTCACCAAATTCAACTTCAATAACAAGAACATAAAGTGGGACCAAGTAAACCAAGTCCTAACCGATATAAGCTGGGAAGATAGACTAAGCAACACAGACCCCAACTTATGCCTAGAACAGATTAACTCGGTAGCACTCGATGTATGCTCAAGACTTATTCCTTTAAGAAAAAGGAGGAGTAGATGTAAAGTAGAAAGAGACAGGCGCTCCTTTTACAGACGACGAAAAAGAATAACAGAGCGGCTAAAAGAGGCCAATATACCTGAAATGCGTAGAGAGACACTGGTCAGAGAAATAGCAAACATCGAACTTAAGCTAAAGGAATCTTATAGGAGTCAGGAATCGCGGGAAGAACTAAAAGCCATAAATGAAATCGAAAGAAACACAAAGTATTTCTTTTCTTATGCCAAATCAAAGTCGAGAACAACGTCCAGTATTGGGCCCCTACTTAAACAAGATGGGTCCTACACAGATGACAGTAAAGAAATGAGTGAGCTACTCAAGTCCCAATATGATTCAGTTTTTAGCAAGCCGGTAACCAGACTGAAATTCGAAGATCAAAATTATTTTTTTATGAGAGAGCCACAGAGTTTGGTAAACACAAGCCTATCTGATGTTGTCCTGACGCCAAATGATTTCGAACAGACGGTAAATGACATGCCCATGTACTCTGCCCCAGGGCCAGACTCATGGAACTCCGTGTTCATCAAGAACTGCAAGAAGCCCCTATCACGAGCTTTTACCATCCTATGGAGAAGGAGCATAGACATATAAAAATCTTTGAAAGGGTCCTATAGATACCTATCAATTACACAACCCAGGGCAACATGGATTTAGAGCAGGTCGCTCCTGTCTGTCTCAACTTAAATTTCAGCACCCATATCCAACACATAACAAAAAAAGTATCCAAAACGGTGGGGATCCTTTCCAAGATACGATACTACGTACCGCAAACTGCCCTTCTCACACTATACCATTCACTTATATATCCATACCTCACCTATGCTATCTGTGCTTGGGGTTCAACTGCAGCAACACACCTAAAGCCAATAATAAGCCAACAAAAAGCCGCTGTAAGAATAATTACTAAATCCCATCCCTGGCAACACACCCCCGCACTCTTCATAGATCTAAACTTACTCCCTGTTCAGAACATCCACACTCACTACTGTGCAATCTATATCTACAGGACCTTAAATTCCAATATTAACCTTGACCTAAAACGCTTTCTTGATAGTTGTGACAGGATCCACAGGCATAACACCAGACACAAACATCTCTATGACATTCCCCGTGTTCGACTAAACCTTTACAAAAATTCAGTGTATCTCAAAGGACCTAAAATCTGGAACTCCCTACCTGAAAACTCTAGAACTGCAGACACATTCATCACTTTCAAAACTACAGTTAGAAAACATCTTATTTCCCTGATCCACCCCGACAACTAACTACATGATAACCACCTGGGGGTTCACAATTACACTCACTCACCCACTGACTATAAACCCAGAAATACTAATCTTAATCTTAAAATAATAAATCCTAACTAGTCATAAGTTTGCCTATGAAACTCAAATATAGACACCTTGTATTGTGCCAAAACAAAAGCATTCACATTGCTAAACTCACAAATTATGATGTAGTCACTTAGCCTTAATACTATAATCTGTAAGGATTTAATGTTAAGAATTAATCTAAGTCTGCTCGAAATGCCTAGCCATGCTAGGTGTCCTAGTGGCCCCCTCTGTAATTAGTATTTTATAACATGTAAACCACACAATACCAAAAACCTGTAAACCCCACATTGTAACCATTATAGAGAATAAACTTGAATTGAATTGAATTGAACTACTGGACCACTACGACAAGGTCCTAGATGCACTAGAAGACAAAAAGAATGCAGATGTAATATATACAGACTTTGCAAAAGCCTTCGACAAGTGTGACCATGGCGTAATAGCGCACAAAATGCGTGCTAAAGGAATAACAGGAAAAGTTGGTAGATGGATCTATAATTTCCTCACAAACAGAACACAAAGAGTATTAGTGAACAGAGTAAAGTCTGAGGTGGCTACGGTGAAAAGCTCTGTTCCACAAGGCACAGTACTCGCTCTCATCTTGTTTCTTATCCTGATATCTGACATAGACAAGGATATCAGCCACAGCACCGTGTCTTCCTTTGCAGATGACACCCGAATCTGCATGGCAGTGTCTTCCATTGCAGACACTGCAAAGCTCCAGGAGGACATCAACCAAATCTTTCAATGGGCTGCAGAAAACAATATGAAGTTCAACGATGATAAAGTTCAATTACTCCGATATGGTAAACTTGAGGAAATTAAAACTTCATCAGAGTACAGGATGGATAATGAGAACCTTTAAAACTAGGGATGCCAAGCCCATGATGACACTCTTCAGGTCGCTTGTTCTATCTAGGCTGGAATATTGCTGTACACTAACAGCACCTTTCAGGGCAGGTGATATTGCTGACCTAGAAAATGTACAGAGAACCTTCACGGCGCGCATAACGGAGATAAAACACCTCAATTACTGGGAGCGCTTGAGGTTCCTGAACCTGTATTCCCTGGAACGCAGGCAGGAGAGATACATGATTATATACACCTGGGAAATCCTAGAGGGACTAGTACCGAAATTGCACACGAAAATGACTCACTACGAAAGCAAAAGACTCGGCAGACGATGCAACATCCCCCCAGTGAAAAGCCGGGGTGTCACTAGCACGTTAGGAGACAATACAATAAGTTTCAGGGGCCCGAGACTGTTCAACTGCCTCCCAGCATACACAAGGGGGATTACCAATAGACCCCTGGCTGTCTTCAAGCAGGCACTGGACAAGCACCTAAGTCGGTACCTGACCAGCCGTGCTGTGGCTCGTACGCTGGATTGCGTGCGGCCAGCAGTAACAGCCTGGTTGATCAGGCTCTGATCCACCAGGAGGCCTGGTTAAAGACCGGGCCGCGGGGGCGTTGACCCCCGGAACTCTCTCCATCTAAACTCCAGTGTGTTGTGAGAGATCGTGGCTTGTCCAGGTCGTCGGTGCTGGAATTCGCCGATCTGAAAGCAAGCACTAGTAAGTGCGCACCTAGTAACTAGGGTACATACATGCAAGGTAGTATACCTGGGTGTGCACCTGTATACCTGTTGGGTGAGACACGGGCCACGATCTCGTCGTAGTCAGCTTTCGCGGTATAAATCTGTATGAAGGGAGCTACGGGTAAATCCGCGAAATCCACGAAGGAAGCAGGCCTTGTGGCTCACCAGTGTAAATGCGACTCTACCAGTCCCGGCTTGGCCTTCTCCCTGGGCACTCAAACTGCCGGGCTAAGGGTGTCTAAAGCATAATTAATGTATGGTAAGTATAATAACTACAGAAAGCTAACGCCTATCTCTAACTTAGTAATTGTAATGCATAACTAGACTAGGAGTTACGAGGCTAATTCATAGAATTAAGTATACACAGAATTGAGGCCTGTCTCAGCGTCTCTCTCTCTCCCTTTATGCCCCCATTCCCAAAGCTGGGGGGTGAATATAACGGTTTCTGGAAAATACAGCGATATTTGTCAAAGGAGTTAGTGAGGGGCTTAGCAACTGAAGGAGTAAGTATCTGAAAGTTAGTAACTGAAGGAGTTAGTAACTGAAGGAGTTAGTGACTGAAGGAGTTAGTGACTGAAGAAGTTAGTGACTGAATGAGTTAGTAACTGAAGGAGTTAGTGACTGAAGGAGTTAGTGACTGAAGAAGTTAGTGACTGAATGAGTTAGTAACTGAAGGAGTTAGTGACTGAAGGAGTTAGTGACTGAAGAAGTTAGTGACTGAAGGAGTTAGTGACTGAGGAAGTTAGTGACTGAAGGATTTATTAAATGAATGATAACCATTACATGGCCAGCAACATGATACCTACCACATGGCCAGCAACATGATACCTACCACATGGCCAGCAACATGATACCTACCACATATCCAGCAACATGATACCTACCACATGGCCAGCAACATGATACCTACCACATGGCCAGCAACATGATACCTACCACATGGCTAGCAACATGATACCTACCACATTACCAGCAACATGATACCTACCACATGACCAGCAACATGATATCTACCACATGGCCAGCAACATGATACCTACCACATGACCAGCAACATGATACCTACCACATATTCAGCAACATGATACCTACCATATGACCAGCAACATGATACCTACCACATGGCCAGCAACATGATACCTACCACATGGCCAGCAACATGATACCTACCACATGACCAGCAACATGATACCTACCACATGGCCAGCAACATGATACCTACCACATGGCCAGCAACATGATACCTACCACATGACCAGCAACATGATACCTACCACATGGCCAGCAACATGATACCTACCACATGGCCAGCAACATGATACCTACCACATGGCCAGCAACATGATACCTACCAAATGGCCAGCAACATGATACCTACCACATGGCCAGCATCATGATACCTACCACATGGCCAGCAACATGATACCTACCAAATGGCCAGCAACATGATACCTACCACATGGCCAGCATCATGATACCTACCACATGGCCAGCAACATGATACCTACCAAATGGCCAGCAACATGATACCTACCACATGGCCAGCATCATGATACCTACCACATGGCCAGCAACATGATACCTACCACATGGCCAGAAACATGATACCTACCACATGACCAGCAACATGATACCTACCACATGGCCAGCATCATGATACCTACCACATGACCAGCAACATGATACCTACCACATGACCAGCAACATGATACCTACCACATTGCCAGCAACATGATACCTACCACATGACCAGCAACATGATACCTACCACATGGCCAGCAACATGATACCTACCACATGATACCATGCTACTAATAATTTATTTGACTTGATAGGCAAAAGTACAAGAACTTCATCTCCTACTTTAAAACTTCTCCTCTGACTTTTGGAATCAAAATAGGTTTTGTACTGGTCCATTGACAAGCTTAGGTTTTTCGAAACTATGTCAGAGGTCTCCTCAAGTTTGGATCTAAGGTCAAGGAGAAACTGATAAGAAGACTGAACCTCAGCATTTACCTCCTCATTAGCCCATAAGTCATGAAGGATGGACAGTGAACCTCTGGCCTGTCTACCATAGAGAAGTTCAAAAGGTGAAAACCCCCCAAGAGTCACTGGGAACTTCCCTCATGGCAAACAAAGCACAGGGTAGGTAACGATGCCACTCCTTAGGTTTAAGGGAGCAAAGTTTCCTTAAAATGGACTTGAGAATCGAATGCTGGCGCTCAATCCTCCCATTACAGCTGGGATGATAGGGTGTTGTGAAGAGAGGCTTCACTCCCAGAAGTTGGTGTAGATGTTGCATTAAGTCAGATGTGAATTGTGTCCCACGGTCAGACAAAATTTCTCTAGGGATGCCCACTCTGGAGAAGATGGACAAAAGGGCTTCAGCCACCTCTGTAGAAGTTATGGTCTTTAAGGGTATGGGTTCAGGGAAAGTCGAAGCATAATCAACTAATGTTAATATATATCTATGTCCCCCAGATGACAGTGGATATAAAGGACCAACGATGTCAATAGCTACTCTTTCAAAAGGTACCGTAAAGACTGGCATTTTGACCATAGGTACTCGCCTGGTACCTCGGAAGGATGACAGTTGGCAAACTTTACACGATCTACAATAGGTAGTGATATCTGAGGACATTTTTGGCCAAAAATAGGTTTCCCTAATTTTATTTAAGGTTTTACGATGCGAGAAATGTCCGGCCACTGGCAGGTCATGAGCCATTTTAAGAACAGTCTCTCTGCATTGACTTGGAACAACTAAGATGGAATAGTCTATCTCATCTGAATTTAATTTGAATACTGACTTGTACAAGATACCTTTTATATATTCAAATTTATATGAAAAGTTTTTCCTTTGGATAACTTGATTTTGTTTAGCGGCATTATGACAATTCTGAAGAGAAGGGCAATTACGTTGGAAATTGACGAAGGAGTCCTTCGATATATCTAAAGGCTTAAAGTCAGGGAAAATTAAAGGATGGACAGTAGAAGAAACCTGGGCTTTGGTCGGAGCCCTAGTCAAAGCATTTATGGTATCGGAGGCGATACCTTCACTTTCATCTAACAAGTGAACCGGTGATCCTACTACCTCGCTTTCGAGAGTAGCATCACTGGTATTTAATCCCATATAAATCTCACGAGACATTGTCTCATCTGAACTTTCGAGGGGCTTCTTTGACTCTACAGGAAGAGGATCTGAAACACTTGTGTCCATCTTTGGTGATGAAAGGTCAACCTCAGAAGGAAGAATGGCACCTTTTACATTACCTATTAGTACGGAGCAAGAAGTGATGGGAGCTAGTACGGCTTCAGACCAACCTGTGAACCATTTAGACCTAATGTAACAACGGATGGTAGAAAAAGTGTCTGTACGGCCCAAGTAGTCTGAAAGTATAGCAGAGGAATGAGTTTCTTTAAGGTTAGGGAACAGCTTATCAGAAATGACTATACATGTGCATCCAGTGTCTCGTAAAATGGTAGATACATTAAGTCCATTAACTGTTCCTGAACAGAAGGATGCTTTGTCATTACAGTCTTTAAAACATCTTCCAACTTTCTGGACCTTCTTAGAAGGACAATCTGGACGTTTATGTCCCTTAACACCACACAAATGACAAACAGGAATAAAAGAAGACATTTTACTTTCCACTAGAGGCTTTGATTTCTTAAGGTCTGATGAAACCTTGCCCTTAGGGTTCGATCCCTTTAGGTCTTTATAGGAATTGTAAGCCTCAGCATACAGGTCAGCAGCCTCAGCAACTTCCTCAGCTTTAATCAGGTTACGTTCTCTAATGAATGTTCGTATCTGGTGAGGAAGAGCTGTCAGGAAGTGGTCAGCAACCATGAAGCTTCTAAGAGATTCATAACTGTGATCAATGCCTGAACTCTCTATCCAAAGGTCGAACAAACGAAAGAGTGTTACCCGTAACTGCTGAAAGTTCTGGCCTGGCTGTAAGGTGGCATACCTGAAATCTTTCCTGTAAGAATTAGTGGTTTTTTGATATGCTTTAAGGATTGCCTTCTTCAGTAGGTTATTATTACATATAATATCCTGCGACAAAGTTGCATAGATATTCAAAGCTGTACCGGAAAATAACATTCCTAACCTGGTAGCCCAGGTGTCAGCAGGCCATTCACAGAGGGTAGCGGTATTTTCAAACCTGATAATGTATGAAGTTATGTCTTCCCCTTCTGTGAAGGGAGGTAAATTAGGTGTTGGAATATGTGCACTGACTGCACGTTGTTCCATTACTCCTTCATCTAATTGTTGTTGTGTAAGAGTTAACTTTCTATTCTCTAATTCAAGGCTAGATTTTTCGAGCTCGCGATCCTTTTCTCTCTCTATTAACTCAAGTTCTCTAGCTTTTTCCTCACGTTCTCTAGCTTTTTCCTCACGTTCTCTAGCTTTTTCCTCACGTTCTCTAGCTTTTTCCTCAACTTCTCTATCCTTTGCTCTTTCCTCAAGTTCTCTTAATTTAACCTGTTCTTCATGTACTCTAGCTCTCTCCTCA
Source organism: Cherax quadricarinatus (assembly GCF_038502225.1). Classification (NCBI taxonomy): domain Eukaryota; kingdom Metazoa; phylum Arthropoda; class Malacostraca; order Decapoda; family Parastacidae; genus Cherax; species Cherax quadricarinatus. The sequence continues at coordinate 22,245,350 of NC_091365.1, read as the reverse complement.
CGATCAAGTCTATCACGCTCCTTTTTGTCTTCTCTTTCTCTTTCTAACTGTCTTTCTTGGATTTCTCTCTCAGTTCTCTCTCTCTCCTTTTTCTCTTCTCTTTCGATTCTCTCTCTCTCCTTTTCTTCATCTCTTTCCCTTTCTAACTGTCTTTCTTCTCTCTCAATTCTCTCTCTTTCAAGTCTTTCCTGGATCTTAGCACTAATGAAAGATTCTAAATTTTTCCCTGTTATTCATAACTTACTTCCAGCATTCATCCAAAACTGGTATTCATCCATACTTGCAAGAATAACTTAAACTATCAGGGGAAATGAAACGGGTATTAAAGAAAATGGAGGGTTCAATTCCTGCTCCACTCAAACTGTAAATAAACCAGAGGGCTCGATCCCTACTTCAATTAAACACTATGTATTAATTAAAACAAAGGGTTCTATGCCAGCTCCGAGCAAACAGTAAGTAGAATGGGGTCACTTGACCATCCAATCTTCTCACCAACAAATCAAGAGTGCCCTATGACAGTTCCCTTGATATAATAAAGAGCTCAATGAAACAAATTGTCACTGGAAAATCTTGGGTCCCTAGAGTCTAATCCTCCAAAGTGTTTCAAGCTCACACAAAAATAGATGGCAGAATTAACTAGTATTCCTGTCTTGACTTGACTTACAATAAATTGAGACCATAACAATCACCAAATTTTTTAAATACCTGTACTGTAGTCCTACCATAGAGAATGACTACTCATGGCTGGTGGTAACCGTCTGTGGTATGTGGCGTTGAAGTTCCAATGGTAGATTCGAGATGGAGTTGAATCTTGATTCAGTAGAGTTGATCTTGGTAAGGTCGCCACTTCTGAAGGCTTACTCAGCCCTGTAACAACTTCAGACAGTATTACCAAGGCTGGCTCCTCCTCAGGAAAATTAGTGAATAGAAAAAGAAATAATAACAGACAAACATAAACACTTTATTATATAGAAAATATAAAACACTTAAATATGAAATATTAATCCTACATTAAATAAAATGAAAAATGAAAAAATATAAATGATAACTGAATTCAACGCTAATATATATAGGGGTGTCTGGTGTTGGTGACACAGAGTGTTGTTGAAATCGTAGCAGTTGCTGATGATGGGGGGGGGGTCTCAGGTGTTGGTTACAACCCACCGGTTCGTTCTTCACAGTATAGCCTTGAGTATTCTATCCCGATGACAGGAAAGCAGGTTCTTTACCGTTGCAATGATGAGGGGTTACGTCCTGCAATTTCATACAGGTGCACAGGTAATTAAATCCAAAAAGGGGAAGTCTCAGGACGTTAGTCCATCTCCATCAGTTCTGCTCGTTGATTGGCAGGTGACCCTCTCTGTCATCCAAGCTGGAAAGATAGACAGGTTACCCACTGCTTAAGAAATCACTCTCCATGATAAGTACAATACCTAAAAGATGTGGTGATTATTACAACAGTCAACCTAGAGCAAGACTGAAAGGACTAAGTTTATTATTGGTCAAAAGTGAAGCTTTCAACCAATAAATTCACTAGAATACAAGGCAGGCATATACTTACAGTAGTGCTGGGAGCTGTGAGTCTAGTGATTACTGTTTGGACTGGAGCCCCACACGTCACCTTTCGGGGGGGGGGGGAAGAAGGAGGGGAAGGGATAGCGGGAGCTAGACTGACCCTACCTTAACAAGCAGCCGGCAGTCAAACTATCACTTTCAGGGTGGGGGAAAAAAGGCGGGAGCTTGACTTACCCTACCTTAACAAGTAGCTGGCAATGAAACTTTTGTTACTATATACTCCCTCTCTACTCCTATCCATTGTACTTTTCCCTCACACAGACACAACAGAAATAGTCATTGATGGATCTAAAAACTCATCTTTGGGTAAACTCTTAAGAGTTACAACTCTTGTCTTTAAGTTCATTAAAGGAATAAAACCCGATTATGAATGTCTTGAACCCATTAAATACTGGGTGAAACTAATACAGAAAGATGTTTTCTCTACAGAATATAAATTTCTGGAAACACAAGATAAATCCCCAAAGAAACCTGTCATGATTAATTCTTTAGGACTTTATCTCGACTCAGAAAAGATTATAAGATGTCGAGGAAGAATTCATAATTCTTCACTACCTAAAGAAGACATACATCCAATATTGATCCCCAAGAATCATTGGCTAACAAAACTGATTGTGCAAAACGCCCACAGTAACGTGTTACATGGTGGGGTAGCTGACACACTTTGTCATATACGATAATCCTACTGGATACCTCAAGGTCGACAAAGTGTGAAAAAACAAATAAGGGACTGTATTACTTGTCGTCACTACGATATGCGAGTATGTCAGTATCCAGGTCCACCTCCATATCCCTCTGAAAGAGTTTGTCATGTCACTCCATTTGAGGTGACAGGTGTAGATTACACTGGACCAATAATTTTAACCAAAACAGTTGACAAAGTTCCCATCAAGGTGTACATCTGTTTGTTCACTTGTGCTACAACTAGAGCAGTACATCTAGAAGTAGCCACTGACATGTCTGCTGAAACCTTTATCAAATTATTCAGAAGGTTTGCAGCCAGAAGGGCATGTTCCAGACTGATGATTTCAGATAATGCAACGAACTTTGTTGCTGGTGCTGCTTATATAAGCAAGATCTTTGATCAACCAGAAGTACAACAGATGCTGAATCAACGCAGATGTCGTAGGAGATACATTCCTCCTAAATCTCCATGGCACGGCGGATTTTATGAAAGAATGATCGGCATTGTAAAACCTTGTTTAAGGAAGACTCTTCATAGTCAAAGAATCGACTTAGAAGAATTCCGTACAGTTGTGACTGAAATAGAAAACCTCTAACTTATGTTACCGATGATCTGGACAATTTAGAAGTGTTAAGTCCATCTCATTTACTCCATGGCAGAAGGCTCGAACCTGTTCCTCCCATGAATGATAAAGAAATCATAGAGGATCCTACTTATTTCGAACCTGAGCAACTCAGACGTAAATTCAAACACCTTAATAAAGTGATTGAACGTTGGGAGAAAATTTGGCGAGAAGACTATCTCACCTCATTGAGAGAACACTTCTATGGAGCTGGTGTTCCTGAAAATCATAAGTCCTTAAGACCGGGTGACATAGTGATTATCGACAATGATGGTCCGAGGTCCTAATGGCCACTTGGAAAAATTGTGACCATATATCCTGATGCAAATGGAATCATCAGGACAGTTGATGTTTTAAGCAAAGGTGTAGTGAATAAGCAGACAATAAATAAACTAGTACCGTTAGAATTACACAGTGTTGAAAACAAAATTAGTGATTCTCCAGAAACCACACAGACTAAAGCTGTTCAGAAAAGACAAGCAGCAGTGGTGGCGAGTGAGAAAATCAAATTAACGTTAAGTGATGAATAGTTCACCTGCAGTGAACCTCCGCCGCCCCCCAGTGTGGAGAAATTTTCTCCAGGAATGGGGGTATCAGCCCCGTTTAGCCCCTTGCCTACTGATACATCAAGCAATTGATACCAGATGCAGTATGAGCCTGTGACATGGTCACACGGCTCCTTGCAAGAGACCGTTGTTGCAAGTAGTTTAGTTGAATAAGAGACTATCCATTTATTACCTTAGCAGGAAAATTAAAGAAATCCTGCTCCCACTTTATTACCATGGTAAAGATAGTGTACATTGTTGTCTATGCTTGAGACAGCAAGAATCAAGCATTCTGTTTTGCTTCATAGTGGAAGTCTGGCAAGGAAGGGAAATGTACTAGGCCAGCTTTTCCTTTATGGGGTAGGGGCAGTAGCATCGTAGGAGGCTGTGGCTTTGTCAGATTGCTTTTGACCCTGCTAGGGCTCATGCTAATGCCCGGATAACCAACAAAGAACACTGATCCACGTATTTTTGTGCATAAAAGTGTCTCAACAAACACATCTAAACACTTACAGAGAAGTGTGATCAGCTTCTTTAGTGATAAGATTGTGAATAATGAACAAATCTTGATGAACATTGTAACAAGGAGTGTTGAGATCCAACAGAGTGTAGTGTGATATTCTTCAAAGAACACTATTCTTCAATCAAGACAATGGATAACCGAGTGCAATTACAGGCCAGCTACAAATACCCAGGTACATTTAATAAACATGATGGGGGTAGGTCAGCTGTGCAGTGGATGTTCTGTTGTGTTTATTAATGTACCAATACCCGGTGAAACATGGGCCATTGAGCCCACAACAGTAAGTGTTGTCAGCAATCAGTTTCTGAGATTTGCTGACATAATACCCCCTAGGGGTAATTATACTTATATTTTAATTTCCAGCCCGTTGAGGGATGCATACGACAGCTTCTCAAGACATCGCCTGCAGGGATGGCTGTGTAGGCAAAAGCTGTCTATCAAGCTAAGTTCCCCCAAGCTAAGTTCTTTGACTTAGGTTGTAGCATTATCCTCAACAAGTTTTATGACAAGGTAACAGAAGTAAGACATGAGAGAGATAGAGGTGAGTTGTCTGCATTTTCATGGACTGCATTAAGGCCTTTGACACAGTTCCCCACAGGAGATTAATGCAGAAGCTAGACTATCAGGCACGTATAACAGGAAGGGCACTGAAATGGATAAGAGAATACCTGACAGGGAGGCAACAACGAGTCATGGTACTTGAAGAGGTATCACAGTGGGTGCCTGTGATGAGCGGAGTCCCACAGGGGTCAGTCCTAGGACCAGTGCTGTTCTTGGTATATGTGAATGACATGACAGAAAGGATAGACTCAGAAGTGTTCCTGTTTGCAGGCAATGTGAAGTTAATGAGAAGAATCAAATCAAGTGAGGCTCAGGCAGGACTACAAAGTGACCTGGACAGACTGGACATATGGTCCAGCAACTTAACCCTGCCAAATGAAAAGTCATGAAGATCGGGGAAGGGCAAAGAAGACCGCAGACAGAGTATGGGCTAGGTGGCCAAAGACTAGAAACCTCGTTCAAGTAGAAAGATCTTTGGGTGAGTATAACATCGAGCACGTCTCTGGAAGCACACATCAACCAGATAACTGCTGCAGCATATGGGCACCTGGCAAACCTGAGAACAGTGTTCCAATACCTTAGTAAGGAATCGTTCAAGACACTGTACACCGTGTACGTCAGGCTCATACTGGAGTATGCAGCACCAGTTTGGAATCCGCACCTGGTCAAGCACAACAAGAAATTAGAGAAAGTGCACAGGTTTGCAACAAGGTTGGTCCCAGAGCTAAGGGGAATGTCCTACGAAGAAAGGTTAAGGGAAATCAGCCTGATGACACTGGAGGACAGAAGGGTTAGGGGAGACATGATAACGACATACAAAATACTGCAGGGAAAAGATAAGGTGGACATAGACAGGATGTTCCAGAGATGGGACACAGAAACAAGGAGTCACAATTGGAAGTTGAAGACTCAGATGAGTCAACGGGATGTTAGGAAGAATTTCTTCATTCATACAGTAGTCAGGAAGTATGATAAAGTTCATGGAGCAGAGAGAGAGAGAGAAGACCTAGTAGCGATCAGTGAAGAGGCGGGGCCAGAATGGTTACTTACGTTTATACATGGCTACAATCATGAAGAAAGATTAAGGGAAATCGGCCTGACGACACTGGAGGACAGGAGGGTCAGGGGAGACATGATAACGACATATAAAATACTGTGTGGAATAGACAAGGTGGACAAAGACAGGATGTTCCAGGGAGGGGACACAGAAACAAGAGGCCACAATTGGAAGTTGAAGACACAAATGAGTCAGAGAGATATTAGGAAGTATTTCTTCAGTCATAGAATTGTCAGGCAGTGGAATAGCCTAGAAAATGACGTAGTGGAGGCAGGAACCATACACAGTTTTAAGACGAGGTTTGATAAAGCTCATGGAGCGGGGAGAGAGAGGGCCCAGTAGCAACCGGTGAAGAGGCGGGGCCAGGAGCTAAGACTCGACCCCTGCAACCACAAATAGGTGAGTACAAATAGGTGAGTACACACACACACACGCATACACACACGGTAAAGTGTAGTTCTGGATCAATGAAAATGTAACGAGGCAGAGGAGAATAATGTCACGTCCTGTAAAACACAGCTCTCCTAATCACTTACCAGTAATCACTGTCTAGTCTAAACACAAAGTAGATGAGCCACTTAGTTTGACGCCCCTGTTTCTTCTTGTTTACCTTCGTTCCTCTTTGCTGCTTTATCATTGTCTCTCTCCCTCCTCTTCACTACACTACTGGCCCTTATTATCGTCAGTGTCAATAGTAAATGCAGACATTTCTAGATAGGAAAGGGTAACCCTTGTTACCCTGTACTAGAACAGTTACTATACTAGATCTATATAAATGGCCAGCCAGAGCTGAAGTAAATTTATTTATCTTTGTTTTCCGATTATGTGAAACTGTGATTATAGTTAAGTTAGTCGCTTCTGGAATTCAACTGTAAAAGTAAAAGGTCATGGAAATTAGGGAGAGAAAGGAAAGACCAGAATCAGAGTACAGCTTGAAAGATGAAAACATACAAATATCGTTTAAGAATAATCATCTTTGAGTGAATATCACACCAAACATATCATCATATTTGACCAAAAACCTTATAACAGCGGCAGACTATGTGATGTTAATGGGCCACAACAAAGAATTTTCCAGGCTTCTGGGCAAGCATATCAGGGTTTGCTAAGATGGCGAACATGTGAAGATATGAAGAGACAAAAAAGCTATACCAGACGATCTTAGAAGAGAGAAGAAGTATGGAGCTTTTTACAATGCTGAGAGAAACGCATTAAAAAGAAGAGAGACCAGACGGACTAACAGGTAAGGACCCGCTGGGGGTGAGGGGAAGTGGGGTCTGGAAAGAGGAATTAGTGGTGGCAAACTGTAGGTATTATCAGGCCAAAGAGACCATGATTTAGTGATGTCAACAACTGTTGTTTCAATTGCGTGACTGGGATCCCAGACTTGACTGTCGCTAACAGATCTCGGTGGTTTCAAGTATGTCAGTAAACATTCACACACACACACACACATACACACACACACACACACACACACCGCGTGGGTCCGTGGGTGCAAACGTGGGCACACAAGGCTCCGAGAATCCTAGTGTTTTTAAGGGTGCAGTGACTGCTAACAGTAATCAGTGGTAGTGACATCGTCAGTGAGCAATAATACGAGTGATAACTAAAGTTATTAGTTAGAAAAAGTCGTGAGAAAGCCTGAAATTATCATTATCCAAAATTATCCAAACGTTTTGGTCTACTAGGCAGCGGTAGGCCTAAAGCAGTGACGTCACGACAAGTTGTGTGCCATTATACATATAAAGTGAAGTGTATATAATGTGAAGTGTATACTATCATAAGTGAAAAGTGAAATCGCGTGAGGAACGAGGGATGTATGAGCACATGTGGTTATAATCATCACGGATGAAGGATCTCCAAAATAGGGATTTAGGCTACGTACGACGACTACGTCATCAGCATCTGGCAACTTGGCACGACCGTTGCCAGCGCAAGTATCACCTATATTGTGATTTGCATGTCGCAGGCTTGGCTTGGCTTGGCCTTGCATCGCTGTTAGATACTGGTCACTCACTCCTGCAAGCTATTACAGTAGTTATTAGTAGTAAGAACACTTAGGAAGCTAGGAAGTCCTCTCTAAACGTGAACAAGGAATAGGATAATAACAGCAATAATTGAAACTTAAATCCAGAAAGGACAATAAGCGAAGAGTGTAGCATTTCTAGGAAAGACAAAACAGAGAGGTATAACGGATCTACCTCCCCCTAACCATCCCTCCCTAACACACACACACAAGGGCAGACACTGAAGGCAAGAACATGTCAATATAAGGAAATAAAATGCCTCAGAGGAAGCAGATGGAGACTCAGTGGGAGGAGGAAAGGGCGAGGTCAGTTTTTGTGTACGGGCTCCAAGAAGCCAAGGGGGCCAACTTTGAAGAAATAAAACAGGAGGAGAAAAAAATGATTGAAAGCATCATGAAAACAATAGGGGAGGGCAATATGACCCAGGTGACAAATTTTCAGAGAATTGGGTGGTTTGCGAGTGGAAGGATACGGCCTGTCAGAGTAACTTTCAAGGAAGAATCAGTTCAAACCAGGATTCTGCAAGAGAAAGCAAGACTGAGGGACAAAGAGGGGTACCAGAGAGTATACCTCGACCGCGACAGAACACAAGAAGAAAGGACTACACTGAAAGAGAGGGTACAGAGATGCAAGGAGGAACGAGAAGCAATGAAAATGAGCAGGACCCAGACACAGGAGGAAGGGCAAACACACCCCACAGAATCTCCCACCAAAAGACTCCACCCGCGACATTCCCAACGCAACTGAGCAACCTATACTACAACCCACTCACTGTTCCCTCTGCCACCAACCCCCATATCACAAACCTCACCCCAACAGCTGTCCCTTATGGGCATTCTGACCCCACCCCCATCAACACAAACCCCACCTATACCACAGCCCCATATAGGCCCCCACCAAGGCTCTCGCTCCCCCAACCCTAATATACTTGCATGACCACAATGATAGAAAAGAAACTAAAGGTTTGGTACACAAACGCGGATGGAATAACGAATAAACATGAGGAGTGGAATGAAAGAATCAGTGAAAAATCCCCAGACATCATAGCAGTCACAGAAACAAAACTCGCTGAGACAATAACAGACACAATCTTCCCAACAGGATATCAGATCCTGAGGAAAGATAGAAGGAGTAGAGGGGGAGGAGGGGTTGCACTGCTCATAAAACACCAATGGGGATTTGAGGAAATGGAAGGCATGGACATGATTGGAGAAAGAGACTACATTGTAGGTACAATTCAGTCCGGAGAACATAAAGTAGTCATTGGAGTGATGTATAACCCACCACAGAACTGCAAGAGGCCAAGAGAGGAGTATGAAGAAAACAACAGGGTGATGGTGGACACACTGGCTGAGGTGGCAAGAAGAGCTCACTCGAGCAGAGCAAAGTTACTGGTAATGGGCGATTTCAACCACAGGGGGATCGACTGGGAAAACCTGGAGCCACATGGGGGTCCCGAAACATGGAGAGCCAAGATGATGGATGTGGTACTTGAAAACCTCATGCATCAACATGTCAGGGACACAACCAGAGAGAGAGGGGAGGATGAGCCAGCAAGACTGGATCTTGTGTTCACCCTGAGCAGTTCAGACATTGAGGACATCACTTACGAGAGGCCCCTTGGAGCTAGCGATCATGTGATTCTGAGTTTTGACTATATAGTAGAGTTACAAGTGGAGAAGGTAACAGGAACTGAAGGGGACAGGCCAAACTATAAAAGGGGGGACTACACAGGTATGAGAAACTTCCTGCAGGAGGTTCAGTGGGACAGAGAAATGGTAGGAAGATCAGTAAACGAGATGATGGAATATGTGGCAACAAAGTGCAAGGAGGCAGAGGAAAGTTTTGTTCCCAAGGGAAACAGAAATAATAGGAAGACCAAAACGAGTCCTTGGTTTACCCGAAGGTGTAGGGAGGCAAAAACTAAGTGCAACATAGAATGGAAAAGGTACAGGAGGCATAGGACCCAGGAAAACAAGGAGATTAGTAGAAGAGCCAGAAACGAATATGCGCAGATAAGGAGGGAGGCCCAGCGACAGTATGAAAACGACATAGCATCGAAAGTCAAATCTGACCCGAAACTGCTGTATAGCCACATTAGGAGGAAGACAACAGTCAAGGACCAGGTGATAAGGCTGAGGAAAGAAGGTGGAGAACTCACAAGAAACGATCAAGAGGTATGTGAGGAGCTCAACACGAGATTTAAGGAAGTATTTACAGTAGAGACAGGAAGGACTCTGGGGGGACAGACCAGATGGGGACACCAACAAGGAATACACCAACAAGTGTTGGACGACATACATACAGATGATGAGGAGGTGAAGACACTGCTAAGGGACATCGATACCTCAAAGGCAATGGGACCGGACAACATCTCTCCATGGGTCCTTAGAGAGGGAGCAGATATGTTGTGCGTACCACTTACCACAATCTTCAACACATCCCTGGAAACTGGGCAACTACCTGAGGTATGGAAGACGGCAAATGTAGTTCCCATTTTCAAAAAAGGAGACAGAAAAGAGGCACTAAACTATAGACCTGTGTCATTGACGTGTATAGTATGCAAAATTATGGAGAAGATTATCAGGAGGAGAGTGGTGGAGCACCTGGAACGGAACAGGAGTATAAATGCCAACCAGCACGGATTCACGGAAGGCAAATCCTGTGTCACAAACCTTCTGGAGTTTTATGATAAAATAACAGAAGTAAGACAAGAGAGAGAGGGGTGGGCTGATTGCATCTTCTTGGACTGCAAGAAGGCCTTTGACACAGTTCCTCACAAGAGATTAGTGCAGAAGCTAGAGCATCAGGCGCATATAACAGGAAGGGCACTGCAATGGATCAGAGAATACCTGACAGGGAGGCAACAACGAGTCATGGTACGTAATGATGTATCACAGTGGGCACCTGTGACGAGCGGGGTCCCACAGGGGTCGGTCCTAGGACCAGTGCTATTTTTGGTATATGTGAACGACATGACGGAAGGGTTAGACTCAGAAGTGTCCCTGTTTGCAGATGATGTGAAGTTAATGAGGAGAATTAAATCTGATGAGGACCAGGCAGGACTTCAAAGAGACCTGGACAGACTGGACACCTGGTCCAGCAAATGGCTTCTCGAATTTAATCCTGCCAAATGCAAAGTCATGAAGATAGGGGAAGGGCACAGAAGACCACAGACAGAGTATAGGCTAGGTGGCCAAAGACTGCAAACCTCACTCAAGGAGAAAGATCTTGGGGTGAGTATAACACCGAGCATGTCTCCGGAAGCACACATCAATCAGATAACTGCTGCAGCATATGGGCGCCAGGCAAACCTGAGAACAGCATTCCGACACCTTACTAAGGAATCATTCAAGACACTGTACACCGTGTATGTCAGGCCCATACTGGAGTATGCAGCACCTGTTTGGAACCCGCACTTGATAAAGCACGTCAAGAAACTAGAGAAAGTACAAAGGTTTGCAACAAGGTTAGTTCCAGAGCTAAGGGGAATGTCCTATGAAGAAAGATTAAGGGAAATCGGCCTGACGACACTGGAGGACAGGAGGGTCAGGGGAGACATGATAACGACATATAAAATACTGCGTGGAATAGACAAGGTGGACAAGGACAGGATGTTCCAGGGAGGGGACACAGAAACAAGAGGCCACAATTGGAAGTTGAAGACACAAATGAGTCAGAGAGATAGTAGGAAGTATTTCTTCAGTCATAGAGTTGTAAGGCAGTGGAATAGCCTAGAAAATGACGTAGTGGAGGCAGGAACCATACACAGTTTTAAGACGAGGTTTGATAAAGCTCATGGAGCGGGGAGAGAGAGGGCCTAGTAGCAACCGGTGAAGAGGCGGGGCCAGGAGCTAGGACTCGACCCCTGCAACCACAAATAGGTGAGTACAAATAGGTGAGTACACACACACACACACACACACACACACACACACACACACACACACACACACACACACACACACACACACACTGTAAGTACGTGCCGGTCAAGCCCCAGGAGGTTGGGGGTCAGGTCACAAGAAGTTGTGGGCAGCAAATGACCACTGAGGCTACATTACAACGCACAAGCCGCCTACCTTTCAGTACATAATAAACCCACACATAATTCCACACAAAATTACACACACACACACACACACACACACACACACACACACACATCAAGCACGGAAGCACACATCAATCAGATAACTGCTGCAGCACATGGGCGCCTGGCAAACCTGAGAACAGCATTCCGATACCTTAGTAAGGAATCGTTCAAGGCACTGTACACCGTGTATGTCAGGCCCATACTGGAGTATGCAGCACCTGTTTGGAACCCGCACTTGATAAAGCACGTCAAGAAACTAGAGAAAGTACAAAGGTTTGCCACAAGGTTAGTTCCAGAGCTAAGGGGAATGTCCTATGAAGAAAGATTAAGGGAAATCGGCCTGACGACACTGGAGGACAGGAGGGTCAGGGGAGACTTGATAACGACATATAAAATACTGTGTGGAATAGACAAGGTGGACAAAGACAGGATGTTCAAGGGAGAGGACACAGAAACAAGAGGCCACAATTGGAAGTTGAAGACACAAATGAGTCAGAGAGATATTAGGAAGTATTTCTTCAGTCACAGAGTTGTAAGGCAGTGGAATAGCCTTGAAAATGACGTAGTGGAGGCAGGAACCATACACAATTTTAAGACGAGGTTTGATAAAGCTCATGGAGCGGGGAGAGAGAGGGCCCAGTAGCAACCAGTGAAGAGGCGGGGCCAGGAGCTAAGACTCGACCCCTGCAACCACAAATAGGTGAGTACAAATAGGTGAGTACACACACACACACACACACACACACACACACACACACACATATCCAGACTCACACATACACTCCCCCCCCCCCTCACCACCGACATCTCGTTTCTTCCCCTGATCCCTCCCCTCCCTCGTTCACCCTCCCCTTCCCCGTTCACTCCCCCTTCCCACCCCTCCCCACTCCTCTCCCACATAGCCACAGTTCCTCCACTACCTCCCCCCCACACTCTGACATACACACTACTAACCTAACATACAGAACTAATAGGTTTCCCACTCTGAGGCAATCAGGATAAAACAAAAATGGGTTGTCAGAGAGCAACAAGAAAAACCAAGGGACAGGAGGAGGAAACTGCAAAGCAAGATTGGGCAGTAGAGCTCATAAAAAGAGATCATGAATGGGAAAAGAAACTAGAAGAACTTAGCATGAGAATGGAAGAGAGGATAGATATGGAAAGCAGGAAGTGGGAGGTGCATGTCAAAGCAGCAGAGGCCAGGATACAGAGTTTAGAAGAGGAACTGAAAAATCTGAAACAGCCTAAAGAACTAAAGAACATTTTGGGATTGACAACAGAGACTGCTACCTCAGCCACAAATAAGGGGACTGTAGGGAAAGAAGGGGCACAACTGCATGGAGAAGCTCTATCAGAGGAGACTATAGTAAATGAAAGAGCTAAGCTTTATGTGGAGGCCCTAACAGACAACAACAGAGCCCAAGGAAAGCCGAGAAGGGAAAATGACAGGCCACTGAGCCCAAGTACATTAGCCAGTGAAACTGAAGAAAGGAAAGCTGCAGTGCAGGAAAGCAAATTAAATGAAGGGATACACAGGGATACGCAGTGGGAGAATGAAAGGGTGAGGTCAGTCTTTGTGTATGGGCTCCAGGAAGTTGAAGGGGAAACATATGAAGCAAGAAAACAAGGGAAAAAAAACAATTGAAAGCATCATGAAAGCAATAGGAGAAGACGACATGACCCAGCTGGAAAATTTTCGGAAAATAGGGGGGTTTGTAAAAAAAAGAACCCGGCCAGTGAAAGTGACCTTCAAGGCAGAAGCGACTCGGACCAGGATCCTGCAGGAGAAAGCACGATTAAGGGACATGCCAGCATACAGGAAGGTGTATCTCGACCGCGACAGAACACAAGAAGAAAGGCAGAAACTGAGAGAGATGGTACAAAGGCGAAAGGAGGAAAGAGGGGATGGAGAAGACAGACAGGAGATCCCAGACCCAGGAAGAAGATCAAATACAGCCTTCCTCACAACTTCCTATAGAAGCCTCCCAACCAGGTCAACCCCAGTGCAACCAAACACTCTAAATCAAAACACCCATGCCACATCCAATGCCCCCACCCACTACACTACAAACTCCACCCCCACAGCAACAACCCATAGTTCCTTACCAGGTCTCCCACTTCCCCAACCCCAATATACCTCCCAGACCACAGTCTTAGAAAAGAAGTTGAAGGTGTGGTATACAAATGCAGATGGAATAACAAACAAGTATGAGGAGTGGCACGAAAGAATCAAAGAGAGATCCCCAGACATAATAGCACTCACAGAAACAAAACTCACCAGAATAATAACAGATTCAATCTTTCCATCCGGATACCAAATCCTCAGGAAAGACAGAGGGAGGAGAGGGGGAGGAGGAGTTGCACTGCTCATTAAAAACCAGTGGGAATTTGAGAAAATGGAAGGAATGGATGGCACAGGCGAAAGGGACTACTTAGTAGGAACAATCCAGTCTGACGGACATAAGGTGATAATTGCAGTAATGTACAACCCACCACAGAACTGCAGGAGGCCAAGAGAAGAATACGATGAGAGCAACAGAGCAATGATCGACACACTAGCCGAGGTGGCCAGGAGAGCACACATGGGGGGAGCAAAGTTACTAGTTATGGGTGATTTCAATCACAAGGAGATTGACTGGGAAAACCTGGAGCCCCATGGGGGTCCCGAAACATGTAGAGCCAAGATGATGGATGTGGTGCTGGAAAACCTCATGCATCAACATGTTAGAGACACTACCAGAGAGAGAGGAGAGGATGAACCAGCAAGGCTGGACCTTGTATTCACCATGAGTAGTTCGGACATCGAGGGTATCATGTATGAAAGGTCCCTGGGAGCTAGTGATCAAGTGGTTCTGCGCTTCGACTACATAGTTGAGCTCCAAGTGGAGAGAGTAGCAGGAATAGGATGGGAAAAACCAAACTACAAAAGGGGAAACTACTCAGGCATGAGGAACTTCCTTCAAGACATTCAGTGGGAGAGGGAACTGACAGGAAAACCAGTACAAGAAATGATGGACTATGTAGCAACAAAATGCAAGGAGGCAGGGGAGAGGTTTGTTCCCAAGGGAAACAGAAATAATGGGAAGAACAGAACGAGTCCTTGGTTCACCCAAAGGTGTAGGGAGGCAAAAACTAGGTGTACTAGAGAATGGAAAAGGTACAGAAGACAGAGAACTCAGGAAAATAAAGAAATCAGCCGAAGAGCCAGAAACGAATATGCACAGATAAGAAGGGAGGCTCTGAGACAATATGAAAATGACATAGCATCAAAAGTAAAGACTGACCCGAAGCTGTTGTACAGCCACATCAGGAGGAAAACAACAGTCAAAGACCAGGTAATCAGACTGAGGAAGGGTGATGGGGAATTCACAAGAAACGACCAAGAGGTATGTCAGGAGCAAAACACAAGATTTAAAGAGGTATTTACAGTGGAAACCAGCAGGACTCCAGGAAATCAGAACAGGGGGGCACACCAGCAAGTGCTGGATGAGGTACATATAACCAAGGAGGAGGTGAAGAAGCTGCTATGCGAACTTGACACCTCAAAGGCGGTGGGACCAGACAACATCTCTCCATGGGTCCTTAAAGAGGGAGCAGAGATATTGTGTGAGCCATTAACAAAGATCTTCAACACATCATTTGAAACTGGGCAACTCCCAGAGGTATGGAAAATGGCAAATGTAGTCCCAATTTTTAAAAAGGGAGACAGACATGAGGCACTAAACTACAGACCTGTATCACTAACGTGTATAGTATGCAAGGTCATGGAGAAGATCATCAGGAGGAGAGTGGTGGGGCACCTGGAAAGAAACAAGTGTATAATTGACAACCAGCACGGTTTCAGGGAAGGAAAATCCTGTGTCACAAACCTACTAGAGTTTTGTGACAAGGTGACAGAAGTAAGACAAGAGAGAGAGGGGGGTGGATCGACTGCATATTTTTGGACTGCAAGAAGGCCTTCGACACAGTTCCTCACAAGAGGTTACTGCAAAAGCTAGAGGATCAGGCACACATAACAGGAAAGGCACTGCAATGGATCAGAGAATACCTGACAGGGAGGCAACAACGAGTCATGGTACGCGACGAGGTGTCAGAGTGGGCGCCTGTGACAAGCGGGGTTCCACAGGGGTCAGTCCTAGGACCTGTGCTGTTCTTGGTATATGTGAACGACATAACGGAAGGGATAGACTCAGAAGTGTCCTTGTTTGCAGATGATGCGAAGTTAATGAGAAGAATCAAATCGGATGAGGATCAGGCAGGACTACAAAGAGACCTGGACAGGCTACAAGCCTGGTCCAGCAACTGGCTCCTTGAATTTAACCCTGCCAAATGCAAAGTCATGAAGATTGGGAAGGGCAAAGACCGCAGACACAATATAGTTTAGATGGCCAAAGACTGCAAACCTCACTCAAGGAAAAAGATCTGGGGGTGAGTATAACACCGAGCATATCTCCTGAGGCGCACATCAATCAGATAACTGCTGCAGCATACGGGCGCCTGGCAAACCTACGGATAGCGTTCTGATACCTCAGTAAGGATTCGTTTAAGACTCTGTATACCATTTACGTCAGGCCCATACTGGAGTATGCAGCACCAGTTTGGAATCCACACCTAGTCAAGCACGTCAAGAAATTAGAGAAAGTGCAAAGGTTTGCAACAAGACTAGTCCCAGAGCTACGGTGATTGTCCTACGAAGAAAGGTTGAGGGAAATCGGCCTGACGACACTGGAGGCCAGGAGGGTCAGGGGAGACATGATAACGACACATAAAATACTGCACGGAATAGACGAGGAGAGATACGGGGACATGATAACGACATATAAAATACTGAGAGGAATTGACAGGGTGTACAGAAACAGAATGTTCCAGAAATGGGACACAACAACAAAGGGACGCAGTTGGAAGTTGAAGGCTCAGATGAATCACAAAGATATTAGGAAGTATTTCTTCAGTCACAGAGTAGTAAGGAAGTGGAATAGTTTGGGAAGTGATGTAGTGGAGGCAGGATGCATTCATAGCTTTAAGAAGAGGTATGATAAAGCTCATGGTGCAGGGAGAGTGACCCAGTAGCGCCCAGTGAAGAGGCGGGGCCAGGAGCTATGAATCGACCCCTGCAGCCACAACTAGGCGAGTACAAGCTAGAATAGCGTAACTGTTGAAGTTCCACAAGGATCAGTGTTAGAACCATACTGGTTGTGGGGTTTA
Source organism: Cherax quadricarinatus (assembly GCF_038502225.1). Classification (NCBI taxonomy): domain Eukaryota; kingdom Metazoa; phylum Arthropoda; class Malacostraca; order Decapoda; family Parastacidae; genus Cherax; species Cherax quadricarinatus. The sequence continues at coordinate 22,228,451 of NC_091365.1, read as the reverse complement.
TTTATGGTCGGGTTACAGGAGTCAGTAAGTCCTGCGCGACCTCTGCAGATAATGCCAAATTAATTGGAAGAGTTCACTCCGTTGATGATTATTTCAGAAACGGTCTGACAAACGTTAAGTAAAATTTAATTCTAGTTCAAATAGTTATGATGCTGTGAGATGGGGAGAGGAGGCCGTAAACAAACCATGTTAGACGAGCAATTAACCCACACACTCTTCTTCTGATGCACATGTATTATAAATGATAAAATCAGCATCATTGGCTAAGATTACATACACATAAGTAACTTCAGGAACTCTGGCTAAGAATCACTCAAAATACTTTTATTCTTATATGTGACTTACTCATAACAATTCAGTGACTTACGAAATCGTAATGACACGATTGCAAACAAACCATACCACGGACGGGGATACAACCCGCGATTAGAGAGTCTCAAAACTCCAGACCGTGTTGCTGTAGAGTGGACACAACAAAGATGATCGCAGGAGCGAAAGGCAAAGCATCAAGACTGATGTCTCTCTTGCCAAAATAGAATCCTAAAACTTGGTTTTATGTTACGGAAGGAGCGAAGAAGAGGGTATATGGTCACACCATACACAGCAGAAATATCTTTCACGGGAGGTGTCTTGACTGAAGTAATTGGATTATTCTCACTTTCCTAAGATTAGATGTTATTGTTTTCCATTTCCCCAGTGAGTTTAGCGCTTTCCCCATGAGTTTAATAACATTACGGAGCCTAGACGTAGTACAGATGCTACAAGAACACGAGGCAGTGTTGCAAATTAGATATCCAAATGAGTCATAGGATATTATGATGCAATGAATAGTAAGCAACTCTAACAGAGTTGATATCAAGAATCAACTCCAGCCAAGAGGTCTTTCTTCTGCTACTGCAGTTCCATCTACTAGTGCTCTTACTAGAAACAATGTAACAACACTACTGGTACTTGTACCGTCTCAGAGGTGCCCAGACGTACCCTAACCCTGCCCCTGCGTACCGTAACCTACTCAGACGTGAATATAATAATGAAATCTGATACTCAGACGTACCGTCCTGCACGTGTACGGTGACGACGGCAGGCTGCAGGTCGGTGGGACTGCAAGTGTACTCTCCCGTGTCAGCTTGTTCCACCGCTGACAACATCAGCTTACTCACCGTCTTCCTCGGTGACTTCTCGGTCTGTAGGATACAAACATAGGTTAGTGCACCTTGTATTTCATAATTATTTGAACTGCATTTAAACTAATTATAAATTAAATGATATCTATCTAGAATTCTAGATTGAACACTTTAGACCTATTATTAAAAGGACTCAAATGCCACTACAGTGTTCTTTGTAACTTGTGAGTTCATTACCTTTGTACCTTGTTCAGTTATCAAAACTTTGTGGTCCAGTCCCTGGACCCGTTATGTACCTTTGTAATCTTTTGACTATCGCCCACAGGATGGGTATGGAGTGACTACCACCCACAGGATGGGTATGGAGTGACTACCGCCCATAGGAAGGGTATTGAGTGACTACCACCCACAGGGTGAGTATGGAGTGACTACCACCTACAGGATGGGTATGGAGTGACTACCACCCACAGGATGGGTATGGGGTGACTACCACCCACAGGATGGGTATGGAGTGACTACTACCCACAGGATGGGTATGGAGTGACTACCACCCACAGGATGGGTATAGAGTGACTACCGCCCACAGGATGGGTATGAGGTGTATAATAAACCTATTGAACTAACTGTTCGTCATCCAGTTAATTGTTATTATGTTGTCATGTTTCGTGTGTCAGGCTGAGGAACCTGATAACTGTTAACACTTGTGTCTCTTTATATGAAGATGTCTGGCCAGCCGGTGGCTTTATCAGTTCAGTACAGAAAGATGTCTGGCCAGCTGGTGGCTTTATCAGTTCAGTACAGAAAGATGTCTGGCCAGCTGGTGGCTTTTTCAGTTCAGTACAGAAAAAAATATACGAAGACAGTTGAAGACAATATGATCAGCCTTGCAGATTATTATTATTGCAATTAAAACTAAGCGCTAAACCTACAAGGATCATACAGCGGTGCAGGGTGGGAAGTGTTAAAGTGGAAATATGCGAAGATCAGAGATCACTGAGAGTTAGAAGTATGCAAGAGGAAGAGTTACCAATATAACACTGGTCTGCGTTTGGTATATTTTCAATTTTTTATTTTATTCATGGTTGCTATCTTACATATTCTTGGGCTACTGATTGTAAATATCTAAACCATTTTATCTATCACGTAAGGATTTTGAATAAATATAAATTAATGATAATAAAAAAATGTAAATTTTTAATAAATTCTTAATTTATTTAAATTAGACAAATAATTATGTAAAAGCACCTTCTGTTAGTTTTAAGAACATATTAATTTCAAATCAACATCAATCAGATCGAATGATTTTATTTAAAAAATATGCTCCTATTGGTTAGCCTACATACTGAATCAAAGGAAGGAGGACCAATTTGATTTTCGCTTGTGCTGTGCATCGAGACCATTACGTTTCAATGACCAGCAGTAATCTGCCATCATGCTGACATTCCATTTGCCCTGGTATTGATTTTCCATGGTGCAAATATCCCCATGGAACCGCTCTCCTTGTTCCTCACTGTAGTCCCCACAATTATTGGGAGAATAGTCAAGATGTGAGCGCAAAAATTGCATCTTCACACTCATTCTAGACTCAAGTTGTTGGAAACTTGAAATCAGGTCTTGGATCATTTTTTCATATTCTGGGGAGCACATGTTTCCCAGGAAGTTGTGGACAATCTGCTTGAATGAAAATCAGGCATTCACCTCGACACCTGATAATGCTTCATCAAAACGCTTGTCCTTCATCAATTCCTGAATCTGAGGGTCAACAAAGATTCCTGCCTTTAGCTTGCCTTCACTTATACGAGGAAACTTTGATTCCAGGTATTTGAAAGCAGTTCCATTCTTGTTCAAGGCCTTCACAGAAATTTTCAACTAGTGGTACAGTTTTCACGGTGTAATTTCCGGGTAAGAAGCTGGTTCTTGGTGGTCAGTCTTTTTGTTTATAGTGCTGGCTGTCTGCCCTACTGTCCCAAAGACACAGAAAAACAAGGATACTTGGTGTATCCTCCTTGAAGACCTAGTAGGAGAGCAATAACTTTTAAATCACCACAAATGAGAAAATTGTGATTCTGGTACTTGACTGCAGATATTAGTGTCTTCATATTTGCGTAAGTTTCTGTCATTTGGACACTATGACCAATTGGCACAGATGCAGCTGTGTTGCCATTGTAGAGAAGTACAGCCTTTAAACTTCTTTTAGAAGAATCAGTGAAGAGTCTCCATTCATCTGCTATGTATGACAACCCCATGTGTTCAATAAGGCCAGAAACATTTGATCAGAAAACTAAAGATTCCTCTGTCAAAGAACTGAGTGAATTCCGCTTCACGATGACGGTACCAAGTGAACGTTGTTCCAGGAGCTAGAAGCCTGTGTTCCTTCAGTGTTTTGGAAGGTTAAGGTCTCTCACAAAGTCATTGAGCTCAACTTGGTTGAAGGGTTTGGGATCGTCATTTGTTGGTGTTCATGGTCTACTTCCATCTCCTTAGAATCACTGGTATCAGACTGATGAAATTTGCCATGTTTCAGGTGGCACAGGTGCAGGAATATCTTCAGAGTGTGAAACAGGCCTTATTCCTGAAGGAATATTTGGGTATATTATGCAATCTTTAGTCTTCTTGTTGAATCCAGCTACTTTAGTCATACAAAAGTAGCAGTCATCATGGCGGTCCATCTGACCACATTTGGAGCTTACTGATACAACTCTTGCAAGCTATGTGTGGTGCAAATGGTTTGTCCTGGTTTCCAAGTTTGCGGCCAAAATAAGCAAAGTAGCAGCACTTCAATGAAGGAGTAATGTTGCTCCGGGAATCTGAAGGGATGAATTGCCCGCAGACATAGCAAAATATGTCTAGTGAATTTATGCAGCCTCTAGATATATTAATAATATGAAAATAAAGAAAAATATATTAAATTTAACATTTAAGTCAATGTAAGGTAAGCATTTTAATTGGTAATGTGATATTAAGACATATATGCAGCATCTGGGTATCTTTATTTTAGACGTTTCGCCATCCAGAGGCTTTATCAATACATATTCTAGGACATAACTTGAAGACAGTAGAATTATATACAGAAGATGAGGTAATCAGTCCCTCAGCCTTGGAGTTGGTGTGAAGAGCAACGTAGTCGTGGAGGTTTTGGAGCAGAAGCAGGGAGCCTGGCACTTATATACTAACGTCAGGTGGAAAGGGGACGTGTAGCAGAAGAGGGCGTAGTCACTGGAAGGCGGGATTCCCCAGTGGAAGTAGGTCCTACCCAAAGAGATGGGTTAGTTGTAGTAGTAGTTGTCGTAGTCGTGAAGAAGGTTATGTACATGTTTACCTGGAGTTTACCTGGAGAGAGTTCCGGGGGTCAACGCCCCCGCGGCCCGGTCTGTGACCAGGCCTCCTGATGGATCAGAGCCTGATCAACCAGGCTGTTGCTGCTGGCTGCACGCAAACCAACGTACGAGCCACAGCCCGGCTGGTCAGGAACCGACTTTAGGTGCTTGTCCAGTGCCAGCTTGAAGACTGCCAGGGGTCTGTTGGTAATCCCCCCAAATCTGCACACAGAAATCACTCTCTACGAAAGTAAAAGACTGGGCAGGCGATGCAAAATGCCGCCAATAAAAAGTAGGGGCGCCATTGGTACACTAAGAGAAAACACCATAAGTGTCCGGGGCCCAAAACTGTTCAACAGCCTCCCATCAAGCATTAGGGGAATTGCCAATAAACCCCTGGCTGCCTTCAAGAGAGAGCTGGACAGATACCTAAAGTCAGTGCCGGATCAGCCGGGCTGTGGCTCGTACGTCGGACTGCGTGCGGCCAGCAGTAACAGCCTAGTTGATCAGGCCCTGATCCATCGGGAGGCCTGGTCATGGACCGGGCCGCGGGGGCGTTGATCCCCGGAATAACCTCCAGGTAACCTCCAGGTATGTATGCTGGGAGGCAGTTGATGTTGCAGTGTCTGACAGGTTGTACAAGAATGGTATACAATACCGACAAGATGAAATTTAGACACGTGCAACATCTGGGTATCTTGTACAACTTGTCAGACATGAGGACATGTACATAAACGTCTGTTCAATGTTCCCTCTGTCTCTCCTCAGGATCTAATATCCAGTTGTAAAGATGGTATTTGTTATTATTCCTCAGAGCTTGATGTGTGTGCATGTGTGTGTGTGTACTAACCTATTTGTGCTCACCTATTTGTGGTTGCAGGGGTCGAGTCTTAGCTCCTGGCCCCGCCTCTTTACTTACTGGTACTAGGTCCTCTCTCTCCCTGCTCCATGGGCTTTACCAAACCTCGTCTTTAAAACTATGTATGGTTCCCGCCTCCACTACGTCACTTTCTAGGCTATTCCACTGCCTGACAACTCTATGACTGAAGAAATACTTACTAATGTCCCTTTGATTCATCTGAGTCTTCAACTTCCAATCGTGACCTCTTGCTTCTGTGTCCCATCTCTGGAATATCCTGTCTTTGTCCAGCTTGTCTATTCCACGCAGTATTTTATATGTCGTTATCATGTCTCCCCTGACCCTCCTGTCCTCCAGTGTCGTCAGGTCGATTTCCCTCAACCTTTCTTCATAGGACAATCACCTTAGCAGTAACCTCTTGTGAGGAACTGTGTCGAAGGCCTTTTTGCAGTCAGAGAAAATGCAGTCTTTCCACCCCTCTCACTCTTGTCTTACTTCTGTCACTTTGTCAAAAAACTCCAGTAGGTTTGTGACAAGATTTTCCTTCCCTGAAACTGTGCTGGTTGTCGATTATACACTGTTCTTTCCAGGTGCTCCACCACTCTCCTCCTGATGATCTTCTCCATGACTTTGCATACTATATACGTTAGTGACACAGGTCTGTAGTTTAATGCCATCTTTCATACCTCAGGGAATTGCCCAGTTTCAGTGGATGTGTTGAAGATCTTTGTTAGTGGCACACACAGCATCTCTCCTCCCTCTCTAAGGACCCACAGAGAGATGTTGTCTGGTCCCACTGCCTTTGAGATGTCAAGTTCACATAGCAGCTTCTTCACCTCCTTGGTTATGTGTACCTCATCCAGCACTTGTTAGTGTACCTCCCTGTTCTGATCTCCTGGAGTCCTACCGGTTTCCACTGTAAATACTTCTTTAAATCTCGTGTTGAGCTCCTCACATACCTCTCGGTCATTTCTTGTGAACTCCCCATCACCATTCGCTGCCTGGATGAGGTAGAGTGCGGTTGTGCTTTGCAGCCCTCTACTGTTTTCCCAGACGAGCTACTCAGACAACAATATGACGCTAGGTGTGCACCGGAGAGTGAATACTGTGGGCATTGAACTCATTAGTGGGGCTTTAATGCCTATGTCAATCGATTTGTTATTGCCCAAAATTATAAGAGAGACATACGGCATCAGAGACGAGGATTTGTATGGGGTGCCACTGAATGGTATTTATAGAATATTCGTGAAAGTGCTAACTGCTCAAGTGTACGAGGCGTTGGTGGATCGTTACCAAGATGTCAGCATTAACGTAACACCGGCAGTGAGGGTCAGGTTGACGGATGTATCACGACATTATTCGTGGGTCAAGCTCCGCAACGTGCCTTTTGAGGCTGATGAAGCAGATATTAGAAATGTTTTCGAAAGATATTGGACTGTACATCTAGCCCAACCCGGAAAATGGATAAAAGGAGCTTACGCAGGCTTTCCTGAGGGTACTTTCAATCTTAAGATGAAGCTGAGACATCCTATACCCTCGTATGTATATCTCGAGGAGTTTAAAACCCAGGTAATGGTGGCGTATGCCGGGCAGAGGAGTACGTGCCGATTGTGTGGCGAATGTGACCATATGGCGGAAGATTGTGGCAAGCGGACTATGGCTCCTAGGCCGGAAAGGGACGGAGCACCTGCACATGAGAAAACGATGCCTGAGGAAGAACGGGGGTAAGGAGGAGGGCGTGGTCACACGAGGAGTGAAGAGGTGGTGGCTCCTCCTGTGGAATCAGAAGGGGACGTGGCGATTCATGAATCACCCAGCCCACTGACACTGAGGTGCAAGTGGACGCAGAAGTGAAAGCTATCGAGAAGGAGTTGGAGACAGTGATACAGGCTATGTTACAGTCTACGGAGGTGGAGAGACACAGCGAGCAGGAACATGGGATTAGGGCGGAAGGAGGTGTGTGCGGGAGGAGGGAGGACCAGGAGACACCTGTGATGGACAGTGCGAGTGCCATGGAAGGACATGGAGGCGACTTAAGGGTGGTAGACGTGGAAGTCCATTGTGAGGACTCCCAGGACACAGATATGGAGACTGAGGGAGCTACGAGGAAAAGGGCAGCGGCATCAGATTCGGACAATGTTATGACGCCGGCGCAAAGGCCAGGGAAAAAGATATGGGGTTATGGTATCCAGAGTGACTCTAAGAGAGGGCCACAACAGAAGGGGGGGGGGTTGGGAAAGAGGGTGGAGTACGTGGCAAAGGCAATGCCCAGGGGAATTGTCAGAAAGGGAAGAGTCTTGAAATGAGGCGGGGAGGGAAACCTTAAATTGGCCTCAGGTGTGTAACAATAAATATTAATGGTCTGTGTGATGGTGTTAAACGTGAGTGCTTCCAGATGTTTTTGAATAGATACAAGGTTGACGTAGCTTTTGTGCAGGAACACAATTTTAAACTTGGTCGTGAATTAGTGGTGCCTCGGTACCAGGCTTATGTGTTGCCATCTGAACGTTTAAAAGGAGGAGTGGGTGTGTTGATCAGGGAGGCGAGCCCGTTTGTATTACACAGGAAAGAATGGGGGGAGGGGGGAGGGGGGAGAGTATTACTTGTGGAAGGATGGTGGATGGGAGAGAGAGTGGCATTTGTGTGTGTGTATTCCCCAGCAGAAAGTGACATGAAAGTAAAGACGGATTTTGTGTGGGAGGAACTTGTGTACTTCCTATGCACGTTACTGTCTGTGGTGATTGTGGGGGGGGGGATTGGAACTGTGTAGTTAAGAGGGTAGACGTGGAACCCAGAGGAGCAGGATATTTTTCCTCAGTCTTAGGGGGCCTGTTTAGAGATCTTCAGTTACATGATGCTTTTGGGGGAGGTCTGTGCAAGGTGGAACATACTTTTATACGGCGGGGATACGCGGCTTGTTTGGACAGGATATATTTATCTCAGAGGGTTTTGGTAGAGTCTTTTAAAACTATTGAGATGGTGTCTTCCGATCATAGGGATCATAGGGTGGTAATAGCGGAGGTGGGGTGGGATGCTTTGGCTCGTAGGCAGGGAAGCTATTGGAAACCGAATACGATGGTTTTGGGGGATGGGGAGGGAGTGGAAGGTTTTGCAGTATTTTGGGAACAGGTTTGTGCAGGGAGAAGGACTGAGGAGGATGTGGTTGGATGGTGGGATAGTGTGGCTAAGGTAAGAATACGTGAGTTTTATGTGAGGGAGGGCAAACGCATTAATCAATTGCGGTATGGCTTGTCAAATTATTTCGAGTCTAGATTACGGGATTGTTATGCCGGGGGGGGGGGCGGTGGCGGGATGTACCCCGTGGAGGAAATACAAATGTTGAAGGACAGGATAAAGGATTTGTAGGAAGAGCGTTTTGCAGCAGTATGAGTACAAGCAGGGCTGGACAAAGTACTCTGGGGCGACAAGCCATCGGCTTACATGTTGCGAGGACAGAAGGTATGACAGCAAATAACTACAATACCGGGATTGCAAGTCATTTCTTCAGTGGGGAGTTTTCGAGAGGGTCAGGTATTATGGGAAACAATGGGGATGAGTGTGTATGCAGATAGGTGGTTTGAGGAGTACGGGAAAAGTAGTGTCGTGGATGGCGAGGTTCTTGGGTAGGTATGTGAGTATGTGCCGTACAAACTAGGGAGGAGAGATCGGGAGGCGCTGGGTGGGGTCATTGAGGAGGAGGAAACATTGAGAGCCCTTATGGACATGAGGAAGGGAAAGGCGCCCGGGATAGATGGTTTACCAAGCGAATTTTATGTACAACACTGGGGTCTGCTAAGGGGTTTCCTAGTAAGGTTAATGAATGCCATGAAAGACGGAGGTAAGATGGGAGAATTGCAGGCAATGGCGGTGGTGGTGTTGGTCCCGAAGGGTAAAAAGCAGAGTACCCTTCGGGATTACCGAGCTATTTCGTTGCTTTGTGCTGATTATAAGTTGTTCTTGAAAATTCTTGGGAATAGGCTTAAATGTGTTGTGAGGAGTGTGGTGTTTGAGTCTCAGTTTGGGTAGGTCAATGGTTGAGGGCCATGGGATCATAAAGGGGTTCCTGGAGGACATGGAAGAGGGCAGAGGGGCGTTGTTGGCATTGGATTGGCAAGGGGCTTATGACAAGGTGGAAAGAGGGGCTTTGCGGGTTAGTCTCCTCAGACAGGGGTTTGGTGAAGAAATAGTGGGGTGGGTGGGTACGTTGTACTCAGGAGCGAAGGTAAGGGTGCAAATCAATGGGTGTGTGGGGGAGGGAGTCAACATGAAGTAGGGTCTTCGGCAGA